>NW_020863927.1:0-22538 GCF_003713205.1 Coffea eugenioides
TGTGTGCTGTCCGAAGTATTCTGACCGTGGAGTCTCCTTTCATTGTGCCAAATTTCTGGCCGTTTCGCACCACGTTGTTGCTTCCAAACTCTATCCGCAATGGTGTCGGTTGTTTTGGAACAAATCTGTCCATGCATGCATCGTTTGTTGCTTGACAACCTGACCGTGTTGTGTCCAAAGTCGTGTATTGTTGTTGTCGACAACCTGTCCGTGTTCAACAAGGAAACAAGGGGAAGTTCTAGTAGCCGCGGCTAGGGTTTTCCAAGTTGCGGCTAGGGCTTTCCAATTTACGGCTAGGGTTTCTTCTTGTTGTCAAATCTGTCCAAGTGTTAATTGTTTTATCCAAGTTGTTTGCGTAGCTTTCTAAACTGATTTTGTGGTTAACTTGTTGGTAACTTGCGAACCTTGAACGAAACCCGCAAGAGATCTTGGGTTTCTTCAGTTCTTGAAATTAATCTTGCAACTCTTGAAGTTCTTGAAAATTATCTTGGAAGTTCTTGTAAGAACTTGTGATTCTTGATCGTGGGTTGAGGGAAGATAGTGGACTGACCAGAGTTTGGTCTTGATTCATTCAGCCAAGTGTTTGTGCCGTTTGCTAAGAGAAAAAAAAAAGGGGAAAAAAAAACAGAAACGGAAAAAAAAAGGGAAGAAGGGCATTCGGGGTGGCACAAGAAGGAGCAAAGGGGAGTCGAATTTTATTGCTTAAACCAGCCTTACATCGTCTCTTGTTACCCAAAACAGAAAATTGCACAAGAAAGAACTCAAAAATTCTGACCTACCTCTTCTTAAAGTTCTTGATCACCTTGAACCTTGATCACTTGTACCACCTTTTGAGGTTCTTGAAAGTCTTGACCATCTTGTTTCTTGAAAACTTGCACCTCCCTTCGAATAAAAAGTTTCTTGTACGTTCTTGCATCCATACGGGGCTTTCTTGGTTTAGGACTAAACTTCTTGGGAGCTTCTTGAGCAGCCCGTTGGGGGGATCCTTGAGTGACATTGCTCACATTATCTTGGGAGGCCATTGTCTTGAAACAAGAACCAAGGCTGCCTTGCCTTGCAGGGAGAGGGGGGAGGAGCCGAATTGCTTTGTTCCTTGAAGTGTGAAGGGGGCCGAATTTCTTGGAGAAAGTTGCGGCTGTGAGAGAGAGTTTTATATGGTAGTAGCCGACTTTGGGGAACGATTTAAGGAGAAAAGATTCTGGAAATTTTCGGTTGAGGGAGGAAAGAAACCAAATTTGTTTTGGAGAGGAATTTGGAGGTTTTTTTAAAGTTGTTCAAAGGAAGGTTTTCTAAGAAGTTTCCAAAACCAACTTGTTTTCCAAAGTCGTTTAGGGAACTAAGTACACACTTGGATAACTCGTTGTCCCACTTGGACACTCTCCTATAATAACTCCTTGGTTTTAGGAAACCACTCCTACTTTCACTCCTACACTTCAGGGAACCACTCCTACACTTTAGGAAACTAGGTTCTCTTCTTCTTTGTTCACATTAGGCGTTTTACCCTTGCTGTCCGCCACCATAATTCGTCCCAAACTACCCTTTTCTACGCCATTTTTTCCCTCCATCTCGTGTTGTAATACGTGATTACTCTTGTGAATAAGTGGTGACGAATCGTGGGACTTGAGCAACATTTCTCAACTACCTAATCCAACAGGTAAAGGTACTTGGTAAGTCTAAAAGAGTGTTTTGAGTGCTATACACGAGCGTGAGAGATACACTAAGAGAGTGAAGTGAGGACACATTGCACTATTTCTTCTTGTTACTAACCTTTTGTAGGGCATCAAGAGAGGCATGGAGCAACAACAACCACCCACTGACTACTCTTTGATGTTCACCGCCATGAAGAACGAGCTCAGGTGAGTTAGTGATTAACAAATGGAGGAGTTGCACACTCGCTTTGATGAACTCTCCAAGAGTCTCACACGAAGCTCTCGTTCTAGATCTCACAATCGGAGGAACCGAGACAACGGGGGAGCACATAGTGAAGACTACTCAGGAAGTGAGGATGATGAACGTGCCGAGAAGCCTAGAAGGGACACATCTCCGAACGCACTAAAAGGACTTAAGATTCAAGTAGCCGCGTTCAAAGGCAAGAGTGACCCGGAAGCTTACTTGGAATGGGAAGGCCGCATCGAGATGGTCTTCGACTGCTACGATTATAGTGAGGAACAAAAGGTGAAAGTTGCCACCGTTGAGTTCACCGACTACGCCCTAGTCTGGTGGGAACAAGTGAGGACCCAAAGAAGGAGAATGGGAGAACCACGAGTCCGAACTTGGCGAGAACTCAAGGCCTTGATGCGTAAGAGATTCGTTCCAAACTATTACAACCGCGATCTCCACGCAAAACTTCAAACCCTCACTCAAGGTAACATGAGTATGGAGGATTAGTACAAGGAGATCGAGATGGCCATGATGAGGGCGAACCTTCAAGAAGATAATGAAGCAACCATGGCTAGGTTTATTAGAGGTCTCAACCCTGACCTTCAAGAAACCTTAGAGCTCCAACATTATTTGGACATGCACGACTGTGACCGCCCCACTTTCCCCTAAGGCGTACCAAAGGGGTCAGCGGACTGCCTGCCCAACTCTCGCCAGGACTAACGAGGCAGTTAAATACGTTCTAAAACGTTCCGTAAGGTAATAGCGCCCTCAATCTATTCAAAATTGCAAAATAGCAACACGAAAATCAAAACCATCAATGAATAGCGGGTGCCATGTCATATAACTCAGGAAAACATTTCCAAACCAAATAGGATGCATGAACAGGGTTAAACAGTGTTATACACATACGTTTGTAATTTACAAAACAAAAGGAAGAGAATTAGATCAAAATACATTTAGGGTTTTCTAACTATCGAGGAGCTTTACAAAAATATATTAAAACTAGCTCAACTCGTGCTTCAAAACATCATAGTCCCCAAAAGTGGTTCCCTGTAAGGAAAACAAAATTTAATGGAGTGAGCTTTCGCCCAATGAGGTACTATCACCCAAGTAACAAAGTTCACATAAGCACAAAACTATTCAATCCAAACACATCCAATAAGTGAGTCAATTCGCATCACGTTTCAATAAAGATATTTAAAAGGATACGGTCGGCTCTCAAGAGCCCTTATCCCTGCCTGCCGTACTTGATCTCGCCCCGTTGACCCTCCGTCAACGCTTAAGGAGTAACCAATACCGTAGACTCCACTTTCACCGATTGCTTCCACCTCACATACCCCTACCGGGCTCGAACTCCAATCAGTTCAAAAATGGTAATACTCGAGTATACCGGAATCAAGAGTCTCATACCCAAGGATTCGACATAAACAGTCCCCATGGCTTGTCAATTTTCTCGACCAAGCCCTTGCCAGCTCGATTCAATTGACCACCAATAAGGTTGAGCTCAGTGATAACAGTAATGGTCGTTGGAGACTCGTCCAAACGACCCCAGTTCAAGTATGTTCAGGTAGAATTCAATTAATGCAGTAAACAGTCACATCAGCCATAGAGCGCGAGAGTGATAAAGAACACCCTAGCCTCAAACAATTTCATCCATATACATAAGCATTCAAGTCATAAATTTCAAGTATAACCAAGTCATGTAGCAACAATCACGTGAGTAGTACACTCACCAAGCAAACACAGAGTGAAATCACAAATTTCTGCCCAACGAGCGCTCCGCGTCACCGGCACGTCCTAAAACATACAATAAAACATAATGAGACTCGAATACGAGTCATAAACCGAATCTACATACTACTAGAGTAAGACCAAATAGAACGTATAAGTGTAAAATCAAGCTAGGACATGTGCGGAAATGAAGTTTATGTTGGAAAACAAAAGGCAGATTTGACGTTGCTTAGCGGAACGAACACAACTGAAGCTACACTTAGTGGATTGAGGTTCAATTTACACCGTTTCGAAGCTAAGGTAAAGGGTTACAACTTAACCTAACTGGCCGAATTTTACCGAACTTTCCGCACTAGCGGGTCCCACGCCCGGTATTCACTCCTAAAATTTCATGAACCAACTTATACTAGAAAAATAATTGAAAAACCATATTTACTCATAAAATGATATAGAAAATTTTCCTAATAAAGAAGATATGAAAAGCGTGCAATTCAATAAAATAAAACCTAGAAAATAAGAAAATTTACGGGCTCTCACAACGACCTTCTTGAACTCGCTATTAAGGCCAAAAGGGGAAAGAAATTAAGACGAGGAGCACGTACTTTCCAATCTTCCAACTCGCCTTCATGGAGGGGCAACCAACCACGAAGAACGATCCACGAAGCTGGAAATTCGGCCACACCAACTTCGTCTAGCCGAACTCAAGGTAATGCTCCTAATCGAAATTCCTATTCTAACCCTAACAAGGTTGTCGATGCATCCAGGTCCCCCTCGAAGGCACCGCATGAGACTCCTAAGACTAGGAGTAGGGATATCAAGTGCTTCAAGTGCCAAGGGTTTGGACATATCCAATCCCAATGTCCAAACCAACGAGTCATGTTAATCACTCACAACGGTGAAATCGTGTCCGATGACGATGAATGTGAGGGAATGCCCGAGTTGCACACGAGTGATTACATAGAGGAGGACTCGGGTGAGGAAGAATGCTCTCCTACACACGGAGAAATAGGGTGCTTGGTGGCACGGCGAGTGCTAACCGCCCGAGTTAAGGAGGATGAGCAACTACAACGGGATAACTTATTTTATACCCGTTGTAAAGTAAGTGATAAGATCTGCAGTCTCATCATTGACGGCGGGAGTTGCACGAATGTGGCGAGCTTGCTCATGGTTGAGAGTCTAGGCCTCCCTACCAATAGACATCCATACCCCGTACCGCCTCCAATGGCTAAGTGAAGAAGGTGAGGTACGTGTCTACAAACAGGTACGTATTCCTTTCTCTATTGGCAATTACATAGATGAGGTTGTGTGTGATGTTGTGCCTATGCATACGACACATGTCATCCTAGGGAGACCTTGGCAATTTGACAAATCCGTCACGTTTGATGAACGAGCAAATAAATACACTCTCTTGCACAATGGAAAACGCCTGGTCCTCACACCACTCACACCTGCCCAAGTGTATGTGGACCAACTTAAGTTACAAAGAGAGTGTGAACAAGACCGCCAAAAGAGGAAACAAAAGGCGGCCGATCCTTCCAAATGCTCCACTTCTACAAGTGAGCACTCGACCAAGGGTCAAGTGAGCACACTTGGTGATACGCATGATCATTCACCCATTAAACCACCCACTAGGAAGCAAAACATGATCATTAAGGCTAAGGATGTTGAAAGGTTATAAATTCTGATCAGCCTATACTTCTCATGATTTGCAAGCATGTGCTCTTAGATGTTGCTGAGCTCGATAAGGCATTGCCTTCGAGCATGGTTGCTCTTTTACAGGAATTCGAGGATGTATTCCCTGATGAGGTCCCTGATGGTTTACCACCCATTCGAGGGATTGAGCATCAAATAGACTGATTCCGGGAGCACCCCTACCCAATAAACCGGTTTACCGCATGGGTCCTGAGGAGACAAAAGAGCTTCAAAGGCAAGTTGATGACCTCTTAGGTAAGGGTTGGGTAAAACAGAGTTTAAATCCTTGTGTTGTGCCTATGATACTTGCCCCCAAAAAGGATGGTACTTGGCGCATGTGCACTGACTGTAGGGCTGTAAATGCTATCACTGTCAAATATCATCATCCCATTCCTAGACTTGATGATATGCATGATGAACTCGATGGTGCTATCATTTTCACCAAAATCGATTTAAGGAGTGGCTATCATCAAATTAGGATGAAAGAAGGCGATGAGTGGAAAACGGCGTTCAAAACCAAACATGGTCTCTATGAGTGGCTAGTCATGCCTTTTGAATTGACTAATGCCCCTAGTACCTTCATGCGACTAATGAACCATGTTTTGAGAAATTTTATTGGCAAATTCGTCATTGTTTACTTTGATGACATTCTGATATACAGCCGCAGTGAACATGAGCATTTGGAGCATGTGAGACTAGTTCTTGAGACACTTCGACATGCGCGTCTATACACTAACCACAAAAAGTGCACCTTTTGTACTAATGAGCTTGTGTTTTTGGGCTATGTAGTAAGTTCGTAGGGCATCAAAGTGGACGAGTCCAAGATTGAGGCCATCAAGCAATGGCCAACTCCTATATCCGTCCTTAAGGTGCGCAGCTTTCTTGGGTTAGCAGGATTCTATCAGCGTTTTGTCAAAGACTTTAGCACCATTGCCGCCCCATTAACCGCCGTGACCAAGAAGAACGACAAATTCCATTGAGGGGAAGCCCAAGAACAAGCATTTCTTACCCTCAAAAGCAAACTCACACACGCACTTGTTTTAGCATTACCCAACTTCAACAAAACTTTTGAAATCGAATGTGATGCTTCTGGTATAGGTATTGGCACCGTCCTGATGCAAGACAAAAGGCCTTGTGCCTTCTTTAGCGAGAAACTGGGAGGAGCTGCCTTAAACTATCCCACGTACGACAAGGAGTTGTACGTACTGGTGAGGGCCTTGGAGACCTGGCAATACTATCTTCGCCCTCGGGAGTTCGTGATACACACCGATCACGAGTCGTTGAAGTATCTCAAAGGGCAACCTAAGTTAAGTAAGCGACATGCCAAATGGGTGAGCTTCATTGACACCTTCTCCTATGTCATTAAGTACAAGACTGGCAAAACAAATGTGGTAGCCGATGCCTTATCACGTAGACATTCTTTGCTTGTCTTTCTTGATGCTAAGTTGTTAGGCTTCGAAATGATTAAGGAACTCTACACACATGACCATGACTGGCCGAATTTTACCGAACTTTCCGCACTAGCGGGTCCCACGCCCGATATTCACTCCTAAAATTTCATGAACCAACTTATACTAGAAAAATAATTGAAAAACCATATTTACTCATAAAATGATATAGAAAATTTTCCTAATAAAGAAGATATGAAAAGCGTGCAATTCAATAAAATAAAACCTAGAAAATAAGAAAATTTACGGGCTCTCACAACGACCTTCTTGAACTCGCTATTAAGGCCAAAAGGGGAAAGAAATTAAGACGAGGAGCACGTACTTTCCAATCTTCCAACTCGCCTTCATGGAGGGGCAACCAACCACGAAGAACGATCCACGAAGCTGGAAATTCGGCCACACCAACTTCGTCTAGCCGAACTCAAGGTAATGCTCCTAATCGAAATTCCTATTCTAACCCTAACAAGGTTGTCGATGCATCCAGGTCCCCCTCGAAGGCACCGCATGAGACTCCTAAGACTAGGAGTAGGGATATCAAGTGCTTCAAGTGCCAAGGGTTTGGACATATCCAATCCCAATGTCCAAACCAACGAGTCATGTTAATCACTCACAACGGTGAAATCGTGTCCGATGACGATGAATGTGAGGGAATGCCCGAGTTGCACACGAGTGATTACATAGAGGAGGACCCGGGTGAGGAAGAATGCTCTCCTACACACGGAGAAATAGGGTGCTTGGTGGCACGGCGAGTGCTAACCGCCCGAGTTAAGGAGGATGAGCAACTACAACGGGATAACTTATTTTATACCCGTTGTAAAGTAAGTTATAAGATCTGCAGTCTCATCATTGACGGCGGGAGTTGCACGAATGTGGCGAGCTTGCTCATGGTTGAGAGTCTAGGCCTCCCTACCACTAGACATCCACACCCCGTACCGCCTCCAATGGCTAAGTGAAGTAGGTGAGGTACGTGTCTACAAACAGGTACGTATTCCTTTCTCTATTGGCAATTACATAGATGAGGTTGTGTGTGATGTTGTGCCTATGCATGCGACACATGTCATCCTAGAGAGACCTTGGCAATTTGACAAATCCGTCACGTTTGATGAACGAGCAAATAAATACACTCTCTTGCACAATGGAAAACGCCTGGTTCTCACACCACTCACACCTGCCCAAGTGTATGTGGACCAACTTAAGTTACAAAGAGAGTGTGAACAAGACCGCCAAAAGAGGAAACAAAAGGCGGCCGATCCTGGCAAATGCTCCACTTCTACAAGTGAGCATTCGACCAAGGGTCAAGTGAGCACACCTGGTGATACGCATGATCATTCACCCATTAAACCACCCACTAGGAAGAAAAACATGATCATTAAGGCTAAGGATGTTAGAAAGGTTATAAATTCTGATCAGCCTATACTTCTCATGATTTGCAAGCATGTGCTCTTAGATGTTGCTGAGCTCGATAAGGCATTGCCTTCGAGCATGGTTGCTCTTTTGCAGGAATTCGAGGATGTATTCCCTGATGAGATCCCTGATGGTTTACCACCCATTCGAGGGATTGAGCATCAAATAGACTGATTCCGGGAGCACCCCTTCCCAACAAATCGGTTTACCGCATGGGTCCTGAGGAGACAAAAGAGCTTCAAAGGCAAGTTGATGGCCTCTTAGATAAGGGTTGGGTAAAACAGAGTTTAAATCCTTGTGTTGTGCCTATGATACTTGCCCCCAAAAAGGATGGTACTTGGCGCATGTGCACTGACTGTAGGGCTGTAAATGCTACCACTGTCAAATATCATCATCCCATTCCTAGACTTGATGATATGGTTGATGAACTCGATGGTGCTATCATTTTCACCAAAATCGATTTAAGGAGTGGCTATCATCAAATTAGGATGAAAGAAGGCGATGAGTGGAAAACGGCGTTCAAAACCAAACATGGTCTCTATGAGTGGCTAGTCATGCCTTTTGAATTGACTAATGCCCCTAGTACCTTCATGCGACTAATGAACCATGTTTGGAGAAATTTTATTGGCAAATTTGTCATTGTTTACTTTGATGACATTCTGATATACAGTTGCAGTGAACATGAGGATTTGGAGCATGTGAGACTAGTTCTTGAGACACTTCGACAGGCGCGTCTATACGCTAACCAGAAGAAGTGCAACTTTTGTACTAATGAGCTTGTGTTTTTGGGAAGTTCGCAGGGCATCAAAGTGGACGAGTCCAAGATTGAGGCCATCAAGCAATGGCCAACTCCTATATCCGTCCCTGAGGTGCGCAGCTTTCTTGGGTTAGCAGGATTCCATCAGCGTTTTGTCAAAGACTTTAGCACCATTGCCGCCCCATTAACCGCCGTGACCAAGAAGAACGACAAATTCCATTGAGGGGAAGCCCAAGAACAAGCATTTCTTACCCTCAAAAGCAAACTCACACACACACCTGTTTTAGCATTACCCAACTTCAACAAAACTTTTGAAATCGAATGTGATGCTTCTGGTGTAGGCATTGGCACCGTCCAGATGCAAGACAAAAGGCCTTGTGCCTTCTTTAGCGAGAAACTGGGAGGAGCTGCCTTAAACTATCCCACGTACGACAAGGAGTTGTGCGTACTGGTGAGGGCCTTGGAGACCTGGCAACACTATCTTCGCCCTCGGGAGTTCGTGATACACACCGATCACGAGTCGTTGAAGTATCTCAAAGGGCAACCTAAGTTAAGTAAGCGACATGCCAAATGGGTGAGCTTCATTGACACCTTCTCCTATGTCATTAAGTACAAGACTGGCAAAACAAATGTGGAAGCCGATGCCTTATCGCGTAGACATTCTTTGCTTGTCTTTCTTGATGCTAAGTTGTTAGGCTTCGAAATGATTAAGGAACTCTACACACATGATCATGACTGACGGATTTCGATTCTATATGGATAAGCTATGTGTGCCTAATTCTTCCGTTCGTGATCTTTTGGTTAGGGAGACACATAGTAGTGGTCTCATGGGACACTTTGGCATTGTTAAGACTCTAGCCATGCTACAAGAGCACTTTTACTGGCCTCATATGCGTAGAGATGTTGAACGCATGGTTGGTAGATGTGTCACTTGTCATAAGGCGAAGTCTAAAACAAATCCATACGGCCTGTATACCCCATTACCTATCCCTCACTATCCTTGGGCAGACTTGTCTATGGACTTTGCCTTAGGACTGCCTAGATCACCAAGGTGTAATGACTCCATCTTCGTCGTGGTTGATCGATTCTCTAAGATGGCTCATTTTATCCCCTGCCATAAAACTGACGATGCATCACATATTGCTAATTTATTCTTCAAAGAAATTGTCCGTCTGCATGGCATGCCTAAGACCATTGTTAGTGCTAGAGATGTAAAGTTCTTGAGTTACTTTTGGAAGACTTTGTGGGCAAAACTGGGCACTAGATTGTTATTTTCCACCACCAGTCATCCACAAAGCGATGGACAAACTGAAGTTGTCAATCGCACACTTGGTACTCTACTTCGACCCTTGATTAAAAAGAATCTCAAATCTTGGGAAGAGTGTTTGCCCCACGTTGAATTTGCCTACAATCGCGTTCATAGTGCTACACACTACTCACCTTTTGAGATTGTTTATGGCCGTAACCCCTTGACCCCTCTTGATTTGGTACCCTTACCTTCCTCTGAGCACACAAGCTTAGATGGGAAAAAGAAGGCTGATTTTGTGCGCAGGTTACATGAAGCCGTTTGAGTAAACATTGAGAAGCGTACTCAGCAATACCTCCAGCAAGCCAACAAGCACCGTCGTAAGATGATTTTTGCGCCTGGAGATTGGGTTTGGCTACACTTGAGGAAAGAGCGATTCCCCAAGCAGCGTTAGAGCAAATTATCCCCAAGAGGTGATGGACCCTTCCGAGTGCTCCAACGAGTCAATGACAACGCCTACAAATTGGAGCTACCTGGGGAATACAATGTCAGCGCGACCTTCAATGTCGTGGACCTGAGCCCATTTCTTGACGAGGAGGACGCTGATTTGAGGGCAAATCCTTCTCAAGAGGAGGGGACTGATGTGTGCACGGATTTCAGCCCACGTAATGACCCAGTCCGAGTTCCCTTGGGCCCAGTCACACGTGCACGGGCCAAGCTATTCAAAGAATCCCTCCAAGCCCTTGTTCGCATTGTTCAAGACCAACATGGAGTCCATAGAGATATTGAAGGCTTGGAAAGAGACAATCCAGTTACCTACACCCTGATCCAAGCCCATGAAGAATCAAGTGGGCCTCCAAGAGAGTCGGCCGAGTAGGGCCTTAGTCCTTAGTACTTGTTAGATTGGATTAATTTGTCTTAGTAGATCATTGGGCCGGCCCATCTTGACCTCAAAGATGGCCGACCTTCCTTTCCTTGTTCCCTTAGGGGACTGATGTGTGCTGTCCGAAGTATTCTGACCGTGGAGTCTCCTTTCATTGTGCCAAATTTCTGGCCGTTTCGCACCACGTTGTTGCTTCCAAACTCTATCCGCAATGGTGTCGGTTGTTTTGGAACAAATCTGTCCATGCATGCATCGTTTGTTGCTTGACAACCTGACCGTGTTGTGTCCAAAGTCGTGTATTGTTGTTGTCTACAACCTGTCCGTGTTCAACAAGGAAACAAGGGGAAGTTCTAGTAGCCGCGGCTAGGGTTTTCCAAGTTGCGGCTAGGGCTTTCCAATTTACGGCTAGGGTTTCTTCTTGTTGTCAAATCTGTCCAAGTGTTAATTGTTTTATCCAAGTTGTTTGCGTAGCTTTCTAAACTGATTTTGTGGTTAACTTGTTGGTAACTTGCGAACCTTGAACGAAACCCGCAAGAGATCTTGGGTTTCTTCAGTTCTTGAAATTAATCTTGCAACTCTTGAAGTTCTTGAAAATTATCTTGGAAGTTCTTGTAAGAACTTGTGATTCTTGATCGTGGGTTGAGGGAAGATAGTGGACTGACCAGAGTTTGGTCTTGATTCATTCAGCCAAGTGTTTGTGCCGTTTGCTAAGAGAAAAAAAAAAGGGGAAAAAAAAACAGAAACGGAAAAAAAAAGGGAAGAAGGGCATTCGGGGTGGCACAAGAAGGAGCAAAGGGGAGTCGAATTTTATTGCTTAAACCAGCCTTACATCGTCTCTTGTTACCCAAAACAGAAAATTGCACAAGAAAGAACTCAAAAATTCTGACCTACCTCTTCTTAAAGTTCTTGATCACCTTGAACCTTGATCACTTGTACCACCTTTTGAGGTTCTTGAAAGTCTTGACCATCTTGTTTCTTGAAAACTTGCACCTCCCTTCGAATAAAAAGTTTCTTGTACGTTCTTGCATCCATACGGGGCTTTCTTGGTTTAGGACTAAACTTCTTGGGAGCTTCTTGAGCAGCCCGTTGGGGGGATCCTTGAGTGACATTGCTCACATTATCTTGGGAGGCCATTGTCTTGAAACAAGAACCAAGGCTGCCTTGCCTTGCAGGGAGAGGGGGGAGGAGCCGAATTGCTTTGTTCCTTGAAGTGTGAAGGGGGCCGAATTTCTTGGAGAAAGTTGCGGCTGTGAGAGAGAGTTTTATATGGTAGTAGCCGACTTTGGGGAACGATTTAAGGAGAAAGGATTCTGGAAATTTTCGGTTGAGGGAGGAAAGAAACCAAATTTGTTTTGGAGAGGAATTTGGAGGTTTTTTTAAAGTTGTTCAAAGGAAGGTTTTCTAAGAAGTTTCCAAAACCAACTTGTTTTCCAAAGTCGTTTAGGGAACTAAGTACACACTTGGATAACTCGTTGTCCCACTTGGACACTCTCCTATAATAACTCCTTGGTTTTAGGAAACCACTCCTACTTTCACTCCTACACTTCAGGGAACCACTCCTACACTTTAGGAAACTAGGTTCTCTTCTTCTTTGTTCACATTAGGCGTTTTACCCTTGCTGTCCGCCACCATAATTCGTCCCAAACTACCCTTTTCTACGCCATTTTTTCCCTCCATCTCGTGTTGTAATACGTGATTACTCTTGTGAATAAGTGGTGACGAATCGTGGGACTTGAGCAACATTTCTCAACTACCTAATCCAACAGGTAAAGGTACTTGGTAAGTCTAAAAGAGTGTTTTGAGTGCTATACACGAGCGTGAGAGATACACTAAGAGAGTGAAGTGAGGACACATTGCACTATTTCTTCTTGTTACTAACCTTTTGTAGGGCATCAAGAGAGGCATGGAGCAACAACAACCACCCACTGACTACTCTTTGATGTTCACCGCCATGAAGAACGAGCTCAGGCGAGTTAGTGATTAACAAATGGAGGAGTTGCACACTCGCTTTGATGAACTCTCCAAGAGTCTCACACGAAGCTCTCGTTCTAGATCTCACAATCGGAGGAACCGAGACAACGGGGGAGCACATAGTGAAGACTACTCAGGAAGTGAGGATGATGAACGTGCCGAGAAGCCTAGAAGGGACACATCTCCGAACGCACTAAAAGGACTTAAGATTCAAGTACCCGCGTTCAAAGGCAAGAGTGACCCGGAAGCTTACTTGGAATGGGAAGGCCGCATCGAGATGGTCTTCGACTGCTACGATAATAGTGAGGAACAAAAGGTGAAAGTTGCCACCGTTGAGTTCACCGACTACGCCCTAGTCTGGTGGGACCAAGTGAGGACCCAAAGGAGGAGAATGGGAGAACCACGAGTCCGAACTTGGCGAGAACTCAAGGCCTTGATGCGTAAGAGATTCGTTCCAAGCTATTACAACCGCGATCTCCACGTAAAACTTCAAACCCTCACTCAAGGTAATATGAGTATGGAGGATTACTACAAGGAGATCGAGATGGCCATGATGAGGGCGAACCTTCAAGAAGATAATGAAGCAACCATGGCTAGGTTTAATAGAGGGCTCAACCCAGACCTTCAAGAAGCCTTGGAGCTCTAACATTATTTGGACATGCACGACTGTGACAGCCCCACTTTCCCCTAAGGTACCAAAGGGGTCAGCGGACTGCCTGACCAGCTCTCGTCAGGACTAACGAGGCAGTTAAATACGTTCTAAAACATTCCGGAAGTTAATAGCGCGCTCAATCTATTCAAAATTGCAAAATAGCAACACGAAAATCAAAACCGTCAATGAATAGTGGGTGCCATGTCATATAACTCAGGAAAACATTTCCTAACCAAATAGGTTACATAAACAGGGTTAAACAGTGTTATACACATACGTTTGTAATTTACAAAACAAAAGGAAGAGAATTAGATCAAAATACATTTAGGGTTTTCCAACTATCGAGGAGCTTTACAAAAATATATTAAAACTAGCTCAACTCGTGCTTCAAAACATCATAGTCCCCAAAAGTGGTTCCCTGTAAGGAAAACAAAATTTAATGGAGTGAGCTTTCGCCCAATGAGGTACCATCACCCAAGTAACAAAGTTCACATAAGCACAAAGCTATTCAATCCAAACACATCCAATAAGTGAGTCAATTCGCATCACGTTTCAATAAAGATATTTAAAAGGATACGGTCGGCTCTCAAGAGCCCTTATCCCTGCTTGCCGTACTTGATCTCGCCCCGTTGACCCTCCGTCAAAGCTTAAGGAGTAACCAATACCGTAGACTCCACTTTTACCGATTCCTTCCACCTCACATACCCCTACCGGGCCCGAACTCCAATCAGTTCAGAAATGGTAATACTCGAGTATACCGGAATCAAGAGTCTCATACCCAAGGATTCCACATAAACAGTCCCCATGGCTTGTCAATTTTCTCGACCAAGCCCTTGCCAGCTCGATTCAATTGACCACCAATAGGGTTGAGCTCAGTGATAACAGTAATGGTCGTTGGAGACTCGTCCAAACGACCCCAGTTCAAGTATGTTCAGGTAGAATTCAATTAATGCAGTAAACAGTCACATCAGCCATAGAGCGCGAGAGTGATAAAGAACACCCTCGCCTCAAACAATTTCATCCATATACATAAGCATTCAAGTCATAAATTTCAAGTACAACCAAGTCATGTAGCAACAATCACGTGAGTAGTACACTCACCAAGCAAACACAGAGTGAAATCACAAATTTCTGCCCAACGAGCGCTCCGCGCCACCGGCACGTCCTAAAACATACAATAAAACACAATGAGACTCGAATACGAGTCATAAACCGAATCTACATACTACTAGAGTAAGACCAAATAGAACGTATAAGTGCAAAATCAAGGTAAGACATGTGCGGAAATGAAGTTTAGGTTGGAAAACAAAAGGCAGATTTGACGTTGCTTAGCGGAACGAACACAACTGAAGCTACACTTAGTGGATTGAGGTTCAATTTACACCGTTTCAAAGCTAAGATAAAGGGTTACAACTTTGCTGAGACCACTCAGTCTAGTTCGTAGTGTAGCTAGGTCAAAATTTCAATATACCAAACCAGAATCGCACAAACAGGTTAGCTAACCGCATTCTGGTTAAACGACCCTATCTCAGGCTACCGAAGTCCAATTGGGGAGTTTCTAGGGCCGTTAGAAAGTTAAGACACAACACTACAACTTTCCTTTTTTGGCCAAAATCAAACTCAGTACGCATCAGGGTGAACGGTAGCGGTCAGTTTGGGTGAACTGCCAACCCTGACCGCCGAACTCCTACCTAGGGCAGTCTGGGTATTTTCATCTTTTCACTACCGAGCTCAGATTGGTATGAAATTTTACAGGCAACTATAAAACATTATTTCCTATAACTTTCATGTTTAAACCTAAGGCTAATTCGCCCTTCTTCCTATCCAAACAGTACCAGGCAGAACAAGGTTAATTGAAACCCTAATCTGGAATTTTCCGCACAAAGTGGAAATTTTCCGTAATTAGCAACAATTTACGCACTATAGCTTCATTCTAGACTATCCCAAGCCATCATCCATGGCCACACAATATTAAACATATCAAAATAGAAAAATCAAGAATAAATATAAAAATTCACCAATCTCTACCAAAAGTCACAAAATCTTACACAAAATCAACTCTATGACTAACACAAGTCATTAATTTCACATTATCCAAACCAAAGAAGGAATTCCTTAACTACTCACCTTGCAACCTCAAGTAAAGGCCCAAATTAGCACCACTTTCTTCCAAACCACTTCACAACCAACCTCACTACCACTAAACTAAGGGTTTTTATGGAGGAATTCCAAGTTTAATCGGTTGATTTGTTAGATTTGTGCAAGAAATGGAAGAAACAAGTTGAGAGCTTTCTTTTCCTTTCTTCTAGCGAGGGCGGCCAAGAAGCTTGCAAATGAGGATAATTTTGGGTCAATTTTTGATTAATTGGTAAAGTGATGAATAGTAGTCAAAGTCAAGATTAATCACAAGGTGACACTTGTCACCCTTATTTAATGCAAAGCTATCCTTTTGTCTCTCCCACACTAATCCATTTGGTAACCTCTAATTATCTCTTAACACATAGTAAATCAAATCCTGTATACAAAACTTAACCTAACTGGCCGAATTTTACCGAACTTTCCGCACTAGCGGGTCCCACGCCCGGTATTCACTCCTAAAATTTCATGAACCAACTTATACTAGAAAAATAATTGAAAAACCATATTTACTCATAAAATGATATAGAAAATTTTCCTAATAAAGAAGATATGAAAAGCGTGCAATTCAATAAAATAAAACCTAGAAAATAAGAAAATTTACGGGCTCTCACAACGACCTTCTTGAACTCGCTATTAAGGCCAAAAGGGGAAAGAAATTAAGACGAGGAGCACGTACTTTCCAATCTTCCAACTCGCCTTCATGGAGGGGCAACCAACCACGAAGAACGATCCACGAAGCTGGAAATTCGGCCACACCAACTTCGTCTAGCCGAACTCAAGGTAATGCTCCTAATCGAAATTCCTATTCTAACCCTAACAAGGTTGTCGATGCATCCAGGTCCCCCTCGAAGGCACCGCATGAGACTCCTAAGACTAGGAGTAGGGATATCAAGTGCTTCAAGTGCCAAGGGTTTGGACATATCCAATCCCAATGTCCAAACCAACGAGTCATGTTAATCACTCACAACGGTGAAATCGTGTCCGATGACGATGAATGTGAGGGAATGCCCGAGTTGCACACGAGTGATTACATAGAGGAGGACCCGGGTGAGGAAGAATGCTCTCCTACACACGGAGAAATAGGGTGCTTGGTGGCACGGGAGTGCTAACCGCCCGAGTTAAGGAGGATGAGCAACTACAACGGGATAACTTATTTTATACCCGTTGTAAAGTAAGTGATAAGATCTGCAGTCTCATCATTGACGGCGGGAGTTGCACGAATGTGGCGAGCTTGCTCATGGTTGAGAGTCTAGGCCTCCCTACCACTAGACATCCACACCCCGTACCGCCTCCAATGGCTAAGTGAAGTAGGTGAGGTACGTGTCTACAAACAGGTACGTATTCCTTTCTCTATTGGCAATTACATAGATGAGGTTGTGTGTGATGTTGTGCCTATGCATGCGACACATGTCATCCTAGGGAGACCTTGGCAATTTGACAAATCCGTCACGTTTGATGAACGAGCAAATAAATACACTCTCTTGCACAATGGAAAACGCCTGGTTCTCACACCACTCACACCTGCCCAAGTGTATGTGGACCAACTTAAGTTACAAAGAGAGTGTGAACAAGACCGCCAAAAGAGGAAACAAAAGGCGGCCGATCCTGGCAAATGCTCCACTTCTACAAGTGAGCATTCGACCAAGGGTCAAGTGAGCACACCTGGTGATACGCATGATCATTCACCCATTAAACCACCCACTAGGAAGAAAAACATGATCATTAAGGCTAAGGATGTTAGAAAGGTTATAAATTCTGATCAGCCTATACTTCTCATGATTTGCAAGCATGTGCTCTTAGATGTTGCTGAGCTCGATAAGGCATTGCCTTCGAGCATGGTTGCTCTTTTGCAGGAATTCGAGGATGTATTCCCTGATGAGATCCCTGATGGTTTACCACCCATTCGAGGGATTGAGCATCAAATAGACTGATTCCGGGAGCACCCCTACCCAACAAACCGGTTTACCGCATGGGTCCTGAGGAGACAAAAGAGCTTCAAAGGCAAGTTGATGGCCTCTTAGATAAGGGTTGGGTAAAACAGAGTTTAAATCCTTGTGTTGTGCCTATGATACTTGCCCCCAAAAAGGATGGTACTTGGCGCATGTGCACTGACTGTAGGGCTGTAAATGCTATCACTGTCAAATATCATCATCCCATTCCTAGACTTGATGATATGGTTGATGAACTCGATGGTGCTATCATTTTCACCAAAATCGATTTAAGGAGTGGCTATCATCAAATTAGGATGAAAGAAGGCGATGAGTGGAAAACGGCGTTCAAAACCAAACATGGTCTCTATGAGTGGCTAGTCATGCCTTTTGAATTGACTAATGCCCCTAGTACCTTCATGCGACTAATGAACCATGTTTGGAGAAATTTTATTGGCAAATTCGTCATTGTTTACTTTGATGACATTCTGATATACAGCTGCAGTGAACATGAGTATTTGGAGCATGTGAGACTAGTTCTTGAGACACTTCGACAGGCGCGTCTATACGCTAACCAGAAGAAGTGCACCTTTTGTACTAATGAGCTTGTGTTTTTGGGAAGTTCGCAGGGCATCAAAGTGGACGAGTCCAAGATTGAGGCCATCAAGCAATGGCCAACTCCTATATCCGTCCCTGAGGTGCGCAGCTTTCTTGGGTTAGCAGGATTCGATCAGCGTTTTGTCAAAGACTTTAGCACCATTGCCGCCCCATTAACCGCCGTGACCAAGAAGAACGACAAATTCCATTGAGGGGAAGCCCAAGAACAAGCATTTCTTACCCTCAAAAGCAAACTCACACACACACCTGTTTTAGCATTACCCAACTTCAACAAAACTTTTGAAATCGAATGTGATGCTTCTGGTGTAGGCATTGGCACCGTCCAGATGCAAGACAAAAGGCCTTGTGCCTTCTTTAGCGAGAAACTGGGAGGAGCTGCCTTAAACTATCCCACGTACGACAAGGAGTTGTGCGTACTGGTGAGGGCCTTGGAGACCTGGCAACACTATCTTCGCCCTCGGGAGTTCGTGATACACACCGATCACGAGTCGTTGAAGTATCTCAAAGGGCAACCTAAGTTAAGTAAGCGACATGCCAAATGGGTGAGCTTCATTGACACCTTCTCCTATGTCATTAAGTACAAGACTGGCAAAACAAATGTGGAAGCCGATGCCTTATCGCGTAGACATTCTTTGCTTGTCTTTCTTGATGCTAAGTTGTTAGGCTTCGAAATGATTAAGGAACTCTACACACATGATCATGACTGACGGATTTCGATTCTATATGGATAAGCTATGTGTGCCTAATTCTTCCGTTCGTGATCTTTTGGTTAGGGAGACACATAGTAGTGGTCTCATGGGACACTTTGGCATTGTTAAGACTCTAGCCATGCTACAAGAGCACTTTTACTGGCCTCATATGCGTAGAGATGTTGAACGCATGGTTGGTAGATGTGTCACTTGTCATAAGGCGAAGTCTAAAACAAATCCATACGGCCTGTATACCCCATTACCTATCCCTCACTATCCTTGGGCAGACTTGTCTATGGACTTTGCCTTAGGACTGCCTAGATCACCAAGGTGTAATGACTCCATCTTCGTCGTGGTTGATCGATTCTCTAAGATGGCTCATTTTATCCCCTGCCATAAAACTGACGATGCATCACATATTGCTAATTTATTCTTCAAAGAAATTGTCCGTCTGCATGGCATGCCTAAGACCATTGTTAGTGCTAGAGATGTAAAGTTCTTGAGTTACTTTTGGAAGACTTTGTGGGCAAAACTGGGCACTAGATTGTTATTTTCCACCACCAGTCATCCACAAAGCGATGGACAAACTGAAGTTGTCAATCGCACACTTGGTACTCTACTTCGACCCTTGATTAAAAAGAATCTCAAATCTTGGGAAGAGTGTTTGCCCCACGTTGAATTTGCCTACAATCGCGTTCATAGTGCTACACACTACTCACCTTTTGAGATTGTTTATGGCCGTAACCCCTTGACCCCTCTTGATTTGGTACCCTTACCTTCCTCTGAGCACACAAGCTTAGATGGGAAAAAGAAGGCTGATTTTGTGCGCAGGTTACATGAAGCCGTTTGAGTAAACATTGAGAAGCGTACTCAGCAATACCTCCAGCAAGCCAACAAGCACCGTCGTAAGATGATTTTTGCGCCTGGAGATTGGGTTTGGCTACACTTGAGGAAAGAGCGATTCCCCAAGCAGCGTTAGAGCAAATTATCCCCAAGAGGTGATGGACCCTTCCGAGTGCTCCAACGAGTCAATGACAACGCCTACAAATTGGAGCTACCTGGGGAATACAATGTCAGCGCGACCTTCAATGTCGTGGACCTGAGCCCATTTCTTGACGAGGAGGACGCTGATTTGAGGGCAAATCCTTCTCAAGAGGAGGGGACTGATGTGTGCACGGATTTCAGCCCACGTAATGACCCAGTCCGAGTTCCCTTGGGCCCAGTCACACGTGCACGGGCCAAGCTATTCAAAGAATCCCTCCAAGCCCTTGTTCGCATTGTTCAAGACCAACATGGAGTCCATAGAGATATTGAAGGCTTGGAAAGAGACAATCCAGTTACCTACACCCTGATCCAAGCCCATGAAGAATCAAGTGGGCCTCCAAGAGAGTCGGCCGAGTAGGGCCTTAGTCCTTAGTACTTGTTAGATTGGATTAATTTGTCTTAGTAGATCATTGGGCCGGCCCATCTTGACCTCAAAGATGGCCGACCTTCCTTTCCTTGTTCCCTTAGGGGACTGATGTGTGCTGTCCGAAGTATTCTGACCGTGGAGTCTCCTTTCATTGTGCCAAATTTCTGGCCGTTTCGCACCACGTTGTTGCTTCCAAACTCTATCCGCAATGGTGTCGGTTGTTTTGGAACAAATCTGTCCATGCATGCATCGTTTGTTGCTTGACAACCTGACCGTGTTGTGTCCAAAGTCGTGTATTGTTGTTGTCGACAACCTGTCCGTGTTCAACAAGGAAACAAGGGGAAGTTCTAGTAGCCGCGGCTAGGGTTTTCCAAGTTGCGGCTAGGGCTTTCCAATTTACGGCTAGGGTTTCTTCTTGTTGTCAAATCTGTCCAAGTGTTAATTGTTTTATCCAAGTTGTTTGCGTAGCTTTCTAAACTGATTTTGTGGTTAACTTGTTGGTAACTTGCGAACCTTGAACGAAACCCGCAAGAGATCTTGGGTTTCTTCAGTTCTTGAAATTAATCTTGCAACTCTTGAAGTTCTTGAAAATTATCTTGGAAGTTCTTGTAAGAACTTGTGATTCTTGATCGTGGGTTGAGGGAAGATAGTGGACTGACCAGAGTTTGGTCTTGATTCATTCAGCCAAGTGTTTGTGCCGTTTGCTAAGAGAAAAAAAACAGAAACGGAAAAAAAAAGGGAAGAAGGGCATTCGGGGTGGCACAAGAAGGAGCAAAGGGGAGTCGAATTTTATTGCTTAAACCAGCCTTACATCGTCTCTTGTTACCCAAAACAGAAAATTGCACAAGAAAGAACTCAAAAATTCTGACCTACCTCTTCTTAAAGTTCTTGATCACCTTGAACCTTGATCACTTGTACCACCTTTTGAGGTTCTTGAAAGTCTTGACCATCTTGTTTCTTGAAAACTTGCACCTCCCTTCGAATAAAAAGTTTCTTGTACGTTCTTGCATCCATACGGGGCTTTCTTGGTTTAGGACTAAACTTCTTGGGAGCTTCTTGAGCAGCCCGTTGGGGGGATCCTTGAGTGACATTGCTCACATTATCTTGGGAGGCCATTGTCTTGAAACAAGAACCAAGGCTGCCTTGCCTTGCAGGGAGAGGGGGGAGGAGCCGAATTGCTTTGTTCCTTGAAGTGTGAAGGGGGCCGAATTTCTTGGAGAAAGTTGCGGCTGTGAGAGAGAGTTTTATATGGTAGTAGCCGACTTTGGGGAACGATTTAAGGAGAAAGGATTCTGGAAATTTTCGGTTGAGGGAGGAAAGAAACCAAATTTGTTTTGGAGAGGAATTTGGAGGTTTTTTTAAAGTTGTTCAAAGGAAGGTTTTCTAAGAAGTTTCCAAAACCAACTTGTTTTCCAAAGTCGTTTAGGGAACTAAGTACACACTTGGATAACTCGTTGTCCCACTTGGACACTCTCCTATAATAACTCCTTGGTTTTAGGAAACCACTCCTACTTTCACTCCTACACTTCAGGGAACCACTCCTACACTTTAGGAAACTAGGTTCTCTTCTTCTTTGTTCACATTAGGCGTTTTACCCTTGCTGTCCGCCACCATAATTCGTCCCAAACTACCCTTTTCTACGCCATTTTTTCCCTCCATCTCGTGTTGTAATACGTGATTACTCTTGTGAATAAGTGGTGACGAATCGTGGGACTTGAGCAACATTTCTCAACTACCTAATCCAACAGGTAAAGGTACTTGGTAAGTCTAAAAGAGTGTTTTGAGTGCTATACACGAGCGTGAGAGATACACTAAGAGAGTGAAGTGAGGACACATTGCACTATTTCTTCTTGTTACTAACCTTTTGTAGGGCATCAAGAGAGGCATGGAGCAACAACAACCACCCACTGACTACTCTTTGATGTTCACCGCCATGAAGAACGAGCTCAGGCGAGTTAGTGATTAACAAATGGAGGAGTTGCACACTCTCTTTGATGAACTCTCCAAAAGTCTCACACGAAGCTCTCGTTCTAGATCTCACAATCGGAGGAACCGAGACAACGGGGGAGAACATAGTGAAGACTACTC
>NW_020863928.1:0-23406 GCF_003713205.1 Coffea eugenioides
GTTTCGTACTCTGCCACACTTAAAGTTCCTTGATGAAACTTTATAAAATAGTCTTCTCTCTTTTCTTGGACAAGTAGAGGGAGAAATTTCTCATTAAACTCACGCACAAAGTTTATCCAAGTCCTTGGGGTTTGATCTCTTTCCCACTTATTTCTTATAACATTCCACCAAGTTCGGACCGCTCCTTCATGTTGAAATACAGTAAATGTGACTTGTCTTTCCTCTGTGTAATCCAAGGTATCGAATATATTTCTTATATTCTCTAACCAATTCTCAGCAATTTCTGGGTCAGGTCCTCCAGAAAATTTGGGCGGAAAGAATTTCTGAAACCGCTCTAAGGCTCGATCCTCCCCTATCTCTTGGTTTCCACGTTGGTTTCTTTGTCCAACCCCTTGACCCTGATGAGCTACTAAGAGCTCTAATATATCCGTCATGCGAGTCAAAACTACTCCCATTTGGTTATTTCGTCTCCCAGCATTTTGAACAATATCAGACCCATTATCTACTCTTTGATTTCGGAGTTGTATAGGTTGACGTCTCTTTCGCAGTCCTCTAGTTTCCATGTTCACAGCTAATCTATACGCATAGGTATAAACCTCACACCAAGCTATAATTGAACTATACACACATACTAGTAACAACTTTTAAAGAAAAGGAAATCATTTACACAAATAACATTATCACTATGCAAGTAAACACAAACTAAAACTCATTAAATCATAACACAAGTTTTAGTCAAGTGAAATTCATACCAAGTCAAAGTCAATAAACAAAAATAAACAAATGATTATCAAAAGTACATTCCTCTCCATGGCACAAAACTCTCAACTTCTGCTCTCATAGTCCCACTAGAAAAGATCACAAGTAGTGTCTCACTAGATTAATTGGAACTAGACAAATCCCGTTCCCTAACACGTTCAACTTCAATCCCAACATAAGGATCTTCTGGGCTACGATCATTTCCACCTCCCGCTCTTAATTATCGTGCCATTATAGCCAAACAATTATTGGTGTTCTGTAACTATTCACGTGAAATATCGCTTTATTCTTATTCCCCACAAATGGAGATATCAAGTCCTTTAGGATTGCCCTCAACTCTCAAGTACTCGGGTACAAGGATCCGAAATAAGGTAATTCACAACTCGAGCCGGTCGGTCCCAAGAGTAAATCACCACATTCGAGATTCCTACCCAACATACATATCAAATTTCCTCCAAGGATCGAGATAAAGGTTTTACAACCTATCACATTCATGATTCACAGTTTACATTTCTAGAAGGGCACTTAAGCCTGTACTCAATCACATAGTAAGGACCATAACACCACTTGGCTCAATCTTGCCCCGTGTAGAGACCACGTGAAGTGGCACTGATTTTTGCCCCTACCAATAGTCACTTAACTTTCAAATCAGTCCCACAGTCTGGCACCCTAAACTTTTAAGTCAAGGATACACTACAAAGATCTGAAGCCTAAACTCTGATACCAACTGTGACGCCCCCACTTCTCCCTAAGGCGAACCAAAGGGTATCCGCGGGACGTCTGCGCAACTCTCGCCAAGGCTCACTACAATCTACAATTCACAAGCCCGGAATACTTCAATAATATTTCAAATAACTCCAATACATAATAAAAGTACTCCAAAATATCTCACACTTACAATTAATCAGCTCTCAAGCTTAATACAACCCAAAAGAATATTTATTACAGCCATCTGCTGTAATACAACTTAAAGTCTTCAAGAGAAAACAATCTAGTACTATTCACGAGCACTCTTGGTCTCGAACCCTGTTAAAGAAACCCAAAACATGGGATGACCTACACAGCCTAGTGAGGTTCCAAGACACTCTAGCAGTTCTAATAAATCAAGTAATTGAGCATACTGTGTGTATGGTTCAAGGTTGCACATTGGCATATTAACATGAGACAATAATCATTGTACGAGTAATTTCAGCATATCACAGGTATGGCATATTTGCATGAAACGGTTATCATTATGTAAAATAAACACACATTGAAGGATATGGTGCTCCATTGGAACCATTTCGGTCAACTGCAACTTATAACTTCCGGTCCCCATGGTACTGTCTGGCCATACCGAAACTGTGACCCAGGGTTCCAACCTACCCGACCGAACCCAGTCCTGGCTCGAGTGGGTCAGTAACCAAGGGCAGGGCCCAAGTTCAGCTTAGAGCTTACAACATGAACAAGTAATCAAATAACTTGGCTAACGGTAAAAATTTATTCTTTTGGTAGGTCGAGTGAGATAAAATACACACTCGCCTTAAAGTGGTGGACAATTTCATATGTGTAATTGCTAGCAACAATTAACACATAAATACATAAGCAATATTTGATAATTTCATGTGAACATGTAATTTACGGTAATCAAATAATCAAGTACCAGGTAATCAAGTAGATAGGAAACGGTAAGAAATTACAGTAAATGGTAACGGTTGACGGTTAACGGTTAACGGTTGATGGTTAACGGTAGTAATCACGTTTAATTGGTAGACATTAGTCATTTTAATAGGCCGCCATTGGCCGTTTTCCACTTTTACCACTTAAGAGTCGAGGAGATTCACTCCAACCGACTTATGCAGTCATAGCATAATTAATCATTTAAACACATCACATAAATATGTAATTCAAGTATTTCATGTTGAGTAATTCAAGTATACATTAATTAAATATGCATGAGTGTGGTAAATACTTAACATGTAGCACTTAACACTTAATGATCATGGATTAAGCATGATAGACTTATTCAAATTACGTACTCCTATATGGAACACTCACCTATTGCAACAAAAGAGTAAGTGCGTATACAATCCTTCAGGTGTTCCCCTCGAGATCCTCTTGAAGGTCTCCTTGAGCACCTGAGCAAACAATAGTTGTCTATTACACACCATCGCTTAAAATCCCTTACTTATCGTGAAGGTTGTACTAGTGTTCATTCTAAGGAGAATTCATGAATTGAGCCTTAATTATCTATAGTCGAGGCTCGGAAGTGGGTTTTAGAAACACAAGAGAAATTTGATTCTCGCCTTTGAAATCAAGTGTAAAACGGTCTAGCAATATCGGAGTAAAATGGAGAGTTTGAAACCCTCAATTTCCTTTAAGTTCGGAAATTTCAGATTCGGCAAGCAAACTTTGAAAAATTAGATCTCACTCTCTATGAGTCCAAAATTGGAAAACTTGATACCGTTGGAAACTACTTCCAAAGTACTAAAATTTTCTAGAAGAAACTTTTCCATGATTCCAAATGGAAGGTATTCAAAAATTGGCTCAAAATTGCTGTTTTGAACATGAAGACAGCTTTCGCGGTTGGTTTTTGGCCAACTTTGGAAATTCGGAAAAATTCACTCAATTTGAACTAGCCTTTGAAATTTGGAACTCTATTAGAGTTGCAATCAAAGTTTAAAATGGAGCTTACAGAATGAGAATTGAAGTTTTGAGCACCATGATATGGTAGTTCAAAGTTACCCAAATTTCTTTGTTAAACAAGGGTTTTTCCAAAATCAAGTCACGAACTTTGGAAGTTTAGTTGAGAAATGAAACGGCCTCGGAATGACACAAAAATTAGCAGTGTAACACTACCATATAAGGTTTGTTCCTCTACCAAATTTCATGGAGAAATAAGCACAGAAAGTGGGTTAACAAAACCGTTGAAATCACAAGAAATTCTAAGGCTAAGCTGCCTTTGAACTTCCGTTTTGCCGTTTTCGAACATTTGGTCAAGGAACATCTCAAACATGGTTCATTCCAGTAGGAAATATCCAAAATATGTTCAAGGTACATTCGATAGATGATTTACAATAAGAAACTTTGGATAACAAGTCCCAAACCGTAGTTAGTTTCAAATCTGTCCAAAACACTATTTTCGTTCACAAAGTCAGTTTTGAATTTCGATCATAAATCACTCAATTCAACTCGGAATTGAGCCTGGTTGGTGGAGTTAGAAAATAAACTCATAAGGTTATATTTTCTCAGAAGAAACCATTTTCAAAATCTGTCCATAAACAGCTCATTCGTGAGCACCAATTTGCAACTTGTGTGCTGCCTTCCAAGAAGCAACGAAACAGGACAGTGGATTTCAAACGAATGGTTTGGCTCACTCAAATGGAACCAGAATGTGCATTTTATACCGTTAGAAATCTGGGAATGTCTAGTTTCTAGTTCCACAAACGGCACTCGATTCCGACATCGGAGTAAAACGATATAGCCGAAACAAATACACTGCCTGGGTGAATACGGGATAAATTTCCAGATTGCTAAGCTGTCATAAATCCAACATTTGGGTGACCAAATCAAGTTAATTTTCAATGAAAATTTTTACACAACCAATATAACATGTAAAAAACATAATCAAGCCATTAGAATCTAAAAATTTTGCACAAAAGTGGTCGGACAAGGCAGGGGTAAAATGGTCACTTTTGTTCCAAGCACCTCCTTTGATTTTCTACCAACAATTCAACGTTAATCCACTAATATAAGCACTAAACCACCATTAATTTCATCATCAATCATCAAATTGGGAGTTCATAGAGCCCACTCACCAATTTTACAACAATTTAAAGCTACCCATGAGAATCCAAGAGCTCATGAGTGTAATCTAACTTCCATAAATCTAGAATTAAGAGGTTGATCGTTCATTACCTCTCTTGATGACTAAATCAGAATTTTTGGTCACTTTGAAGCTCAAGAAAATCGTGGAAATGAAGCCCCTTTTCTAGCTTAAGATGATCACCAAGTGTTTAGCTAGGTGTGTTTCAATTTTGGTTTGATTTGGTGAAAGTTTGGTGAGGATTTGATGAAGAAAATGAAGAACTTTGGTGTTGTTTTCTTCTCTTGATGCACGGCTGTTTTGGGAGCAAAGAGGAAGAGTGTTGCACGCCACTTTTGGGTGATGAATTGAAGGGTTTTGATCTAGTGTGATGCTCCCACGAGAAGCTCAATAATGTGTGGCCCAAAATACTCCAAAAGTCAACTAAGGATACGCGTGCTTCGTGCTCGATTCCTCTGGGGTTTATTTCACTAGTGCTCTAAACCTCTAATGCACTTATATTCATACTATTATTATTCACTCTTAATAATATAGAAATAAATTTCTTAAGTTCCTCAAGTAAATCGCGCGTGTGAAAACGCGTATTTCCAATTTGTGCGCGATAGAGTGAAATCTCCAAGAAATTCCTATAACGATTGTACCACTAACTAATACTTGAATACTTAAACATGAAAATATTTATTTTTAAGACTAATGTATAAGTATCCAATTTTTTTCGAATTTATTGTATCATCAAATCGGTCACTGTCTTTAAACGCGTATTCACTATTTTCACTAAACGAACTTCCAAAAATTAATTTTCACAACAAGTCATTTTAAAAATATAAGAAAGTCATAGTTCCATGTAATTGGGTCTAAAAAGAGGTTAGAAAATAATATTCGGAGTAAACTGGCAATTAAATATTTAAATAAGCTCGTACTAGGAGTTTAAAATAAATAAATTTTTGCGAGTCCTCACGACTTTTCTTAATCTACTATTGATCATTCTTATTTTTTCAAAATTAATACACTCTCAATTAAAATATAGTCTCAAAAAATATGTATTCATTATTCCGGACTAAACGAGTTTTCGAAAAGTAATTTTTTTTTCTAATAAAACGCTTTAAAAACATAAGAGATGCGCTTTTCCATATAAATGGATTTTAAATAGTCGAATTAAATAATTAATTAAGCCATTAAAATAAATTAAATTAAGGAAATTTTCGGGAAGGAAATTTTCGGTCCTACAGTATGACCTTGAGCCTATTGAACGGCTATTGAAATGAGATTATTTGGTGTATAACTTTGGGGTTGATTGAGAAAAATAATGAAGCCATAAGTGGCTGGAAAATAGGTAAATACAAGGGCGTGCTGCCAAATTTACGCCGGAGAACTAGGTTGATATACTTGCGACTTGAGTAAGGCTTGAGAGTGAATACCACTTGAATCATCTAGGATATTTGTGTCTTTTTTCTCACAGTATATAAGTTAGATTTCGGCCGAACCTTGTACCTTGGAAAAATAAAATTTACGACCAATAAAAAAATACGTTTTCTTTGTTTTTTCGACTCAAATGGAGATTTCAAAATTTTACAAGCGAGTATAAGTTTTACAAATATTTTACTCATGTCCTTTAGTTTAAATGTACTCTTTTCACTTCTAAAACTATACTATCCTTTGTACTAATAGTTACTCGGATTTTCTTTGATTCACCTAAATTTGGGATGATTTAACCGTAAAAATTTTTCCCTTGATTATTATTATGGTTCCTTGGTGATTGAGAGTATTATCCGGAAAGATATTTTGGACGTTATTTTGCGTAAATAGGTGAGTGTTCCTTGTTTGTTATATTTTCATTGACTATGTGGCTTGTTCTTGATTATATGGATTGTTATGAACGAATGACAACATGTTAAATATTTTCAATGATTGCTTAAAATGAGTTTTCTAGGCGAGTGTGTACTTTATCGCACTCGACCTAAATGAATGTGAAATTTTCAATGATTAAATAATTAAATGCTAGTTGTATATGAATGTAAGCCGTTTGGCTGAACTGGGCCCTTGCCCTTCGTTGCCGGTCGACTCGAGCCAGAAGCGGACTCGGTCGGGCGATTTGGTGACCCTGGGTGAACGTTTGGTATACTCAGTATTACCTTGTAGTCTGGTGGAGCCTGACCAACGTCCAGGAGGGGGGTGAATGAAATGAACGAACGAATGTCAATGCAAATGAGGGGTTTTACTTATCGAAATGCATTTTCAAATGATTGGAGGAATAAGGGAATGAAAAAAGAATGAACGAATGAATGAACGAATGGCTTCCTGTGAGCCTGTATTCTTTTAATGAATGTGTTAGTATTGTTTTCCATTGTAAATGTTTCTTGAATTATTGGTTATTGATGGTTAATGCATTGAACTTATTGTTTGATTATGTGTTCGGAACCTCACTGAGTTTTTATATCATCCCTTTAGTTTTGTTTTCCTTAACAGGGGAAGGCGAGCAAGGACGAGAGTTCGGTATAGACTAGCCTAGACTTGTTTCAGATGTTTGTAATGGTTCTCGCCCTACCTTTTGGCACGGACTGGATGTATGACGAATTGAGAATCTTTGTATATTTGATATTTGCACTCCCTTTTGAGATCGAAATGTATATAGGTTTCACTTTAAGTTTTGGATTGTTTTCGTTTGATCTTGTGATTTTATTTCGGATTTGATTGAGGTATGACTGAGTCCAGGCGAGAATTGGGCAGGCGACCCGCCGAACCCTTTGGTACGCCTTAGGGGGAGGTGGGGCCGTCACAGGTGGTATCAGAGCCACTTCACGTGGTCTCTGCGCGGAGTGAGATTGGACCAAATGGTGTTATGGTTCTAATTTCGTGAATGGGTGTAAAGGATTAAGGACTCTTTTGAACATAAGTTACGAATCATGAAACGTTCTAGGTTTAAACTTTTATCATGGTACTTTGGGGACAATAGTTAGGTATGTCAGGTAGGAATCTCTAATATGGGTGATTTACTCTTGGAACCGGCCGGCTCGAGTTGTGAATTGTCTTATTTTGGATTCTTGTACTTGGGTACCACATAGTGGAGAACGCTAGAATAAGGGTCTGTATTTTGATTGCACTTGAGGTGAGTTTTGATGGCAAATGTTAAAGGCGTAGATGATTTAACATTTAACCGTATGTCATTGGCCTGAATCAACGAGGATTGGAAATAACTTGAACTGCCTGAGACCGGTACTAGGTTGGCGCTCATTTGAAACTCCTGAACTTGTTTTGGCGGTGTGCTCTTCTGTACAATGTAATGGACCTGATTTGACTTTACGCATGAATAATAAACTATTGTAGACCTGAATTCGGTGACTGTCTTGAGAAATGTGAATTACTGGTATAGGCTAGCCGAGTGAGTTCTTATTCGTACCCATGCTCCTTGAAATTGACGTAATTGACTCTGTTTTTGAACTTATATGTTTGAACCCTATTTTGACCTTACTTTTGAACTTATTCGTACTCGTGTGGTTGTAGACCGGCTACTACTACTCTGTAGCGGTTGAACTGAAACTCTCTGGTGAAGTATTGCCTGTTGTGTTTTCCAGCACCGCCAGGGGTAAAATTTTCGACCTGAGAAATTTTTGACTTGAGGCTAAGCCATGTTCAGAATTTTTCAAATATCTGAGACTTTATTTTCACTCAGGGTCAGTTGTTTGAACCGAACCCTTTTGCATGTTCTATTTGGTTACTTGTTTAGCTATCTATTGACTCTTTATTAAGTGATAAGATCATATATAAGGGATTGGAGTGATTTTTAGTACTTGACTGACTTTGGAGGACAATTTTGACTGGATTAGTACCCGTTGGAATGTCGAGGACGACATTCTTTTAAGGAGGGCAGATTGTGATACCCCAACTTTTAGGATACTATTGTTGTTTAGTTTCAAAGAAGATATTACGATTTCTTTAGTTTATTTTTAGTTTAAGACATTGTTTTGTTTTAAAGACTAGAAACCCTAAATTCTAGAAACCCTAAAGTCTAATCAAAACCCTAGTTTTCGCTTGTGACTAGCCGATTTTCTTAAATTTCTCATATTTCAACCGAAACCCTAATTGTAATCTATGCAATTGTAAAACCCCTCATATTTTCTTAAAATTCCCTTTAATTTGGAATTTATTACTTTACAATAACTTTAGTATACATTCACTTCGCCAATAGTTACAACTAATCATAAAAATAAGGATTTCTTTTTTACTTTCATCATTACGATAAATTAGGGTTTTCGCGTCTTTTCATAGTATGATTATTCGGTACGGAGTGTGTATCCAATTTGTTGATTAAGAGTGAGTTCTAGATGATATTAAGAGTATGATTAGAAGTGAAAATAATAAATTAGTAAATTAAAAGTTAAAACCCTGGTATACGCGATTTAAGGAAAAACGGGTTGAACCGATGGGTACCGTTTGTTACCGGATGAGTACATCACTTGAACACTATTTTATTACCTTAATTTTCTCACTTTTATTTCAGTAAAATTGGCCCTAAATATCTTCTTCAAAGGGCCGAAATTCTTGACCAGAAAATCAAGGAAAAAGAAACAAAATTGACTTCCAATCAAAAGGTGACACTTGTTCAATTTTGACCCAAATGAATTCCTATCATCTTAACCTTCCTGAAGCTTCAAATCAGCCACCATTTCTACACATTCCAGCCGTGAGAGTGAGAGAGAAAAGAGGGAAGAAAATATTCAATTTTCATCTTGATTTTAGCTTAATTTGAGTGAAAATCTAAAAAACTAAACCGATTAAACCCTTCCTTTAGTACCTAAGAGCCTTTGTGTGATGAAACTTTGGAGGGAAAGGTTGTGGTTCTCTCTTGCTAGTAGCTTTGGTGAGTTATTATGGTTTCCTATCCTTTCCTTGCATTTAATCTTGTTAAAGTTTAATTAGAAGCTCTTAATCTTGCCTTATGACTGTAAATTTGTTAGATTGGAATGATATGTTGGAATATGGAGTTAGGGTTTATATTCTCAGTCTTGATTATGGTTATCTACCTCATTAATGGATTTATTTGAGTTATAATTGGTGGGTTGGATGATAGGAACTTGTTGGATATGAAAATTCTAGAGAAAATAGTTCAAATTCCAGATTTGAATTTTAATTATTCTCTCGGTACTGCCGTTCTGGTTGACCAACACAGTAGGGAAGGCCGAATTAGGCTTAGCATCAACAACATGAAAGTTATAGAGAATACATGTTTGTAATAGTTTATCTGCAAAATTTCAAACTCAATCGGAGCATGTAACTCGTAAAGAATAAAAAATATCCCTGACTCCATAGGTAAGAGCCCTTAACAGCGTTGACCTTTTTCACCCAAATCTGACCGCATCATGTTCACCCTAGATCCGGTACTGAATAGCCTTTGGCCAAAATATAGAAGTTATAGTGCTATGTCTATGTCTAGCTTTCCAACACCCCTAAAAATGCCTTAATTGGACTAAGGTAGCCTGAGTTATTGTCATTTACGTATAGTGCAGTTAACTAGCCCGAGTGTGAGATTCTGGTTCTGTAATTTGACATTTTGACTTAGATACACTACAAACTGGACTGAGTTGTCTTCATCAAAGTTGTAGGACTTTATCTTAGATTCGAAACAGTATAAATTTCATCACAATCCGATAAGCGTAATTTCGGTTGTGTCCGTTACGTAAAACAACGTCAAATCTGTCTTTTGCTAAACTTCATTTCCGCACATGTCGTGAGCTTGATTTTGTACTTGTATGACCTTGAGTCTATTGAATGGCTATTGAAATGAGATTATTTGGTGTGTAACTTTGGGATTGATTGAGGAAAATAATGAAGCCATAAATGGCTAAAAAATAGGTAAATACAAAGGGCGTGCTGCCCAAATTTACGCCCGAGAACTAGGTAGATATACTTGCGACTTGAGTAAGACTTGAGAGTGAATACCACTTGAACCATCTAGGATATTTGTGTCTTCTTTTCTCACAGTATATAAGTTAGATTTCGGTCGAACCTTGTACCCTTGGAAAAATAAAATTTACGACCAATAAAAAAATACGTTTTCTTTGTTTTTTCGACTCAAATGGAGATTTCAAAATTTTACAAGCGAGTATAAGTTTTACAAATATTTTACTCATGTCCTTTAGTTTAAATGTACTCTTTTCACTTCCAAAACTATACTTATCCTTTGTACTAATAGTTACTCGGATTTTCTTTAATTCACCTAAACTTTGGATGATTTAACCGTAATATTTTCCCTTGGTTATTATTAGGGTTCCTTGGTGATTGAGAGTATTATCCGGAAGGATATTTTGGACGTTATTTTGCATAAATAGGTGAGTGTTCCTTGTTTGTTATATTTTCATTGACTATGTGGCTTGTTCTTGATTATATGGCTTGTTATGAACGAATGACAACATGTTAAATGTTTTCAATGATTGCTTAAAATGAGTTTTCTAGGCGAGTGTGTACTTTATCGCACTCGACCTAAATTAATGTGAAATTTTTAATGATTAAATAATTAAATACTAGTTGCGCATGAATGTAAGCCGTTTGGCTGAATTGGGCCCTTGCCCTTCGTTGCCGGTTGACTCGAGCCAGAAGCGGACTCGGTCGGGCGATTTAGTGACCCTAGGTGAACGTTTGGTATACTCGAGTATTAGCTTGTAGTCTGGTGGAGCCTGGCCAACATCCAGGAGGGGGGTGAATGAAATGAACGAACGAATGTCAATGCAAATGAGGGATTTTACTTATCGAAATGCATTTTCAAATTATTGAAAGAATAAGGGAATGAAAGGAGAATGAACGAATGAATGAACGAATGGCTCCTTGTGAGCCCGTATCCTTTTAATGAATGTGTTAGTATTGCTTTCCATTGTAAATGTTTCTTAAATTATTGGTTATTGATAGTTAATGCATTGAACTTATTGTTTGATTATGTGTTCAGAACCTCACTGAGCTTTTAGCTGATCCCTTTAGTTTTGTTTTCCTTAACAGGGGAAGGCGAGTAAGGACGAGAGCTCGGTATAGACTAGCCTAGACTTGTTTCAGATGTTTGTAATGGTTCTCGCCCTACTTTTTGGCACGGGTTGGATGTATGACGAATTGAGAATTTTTGTATATTTGATGTTTGCACTCCCTTTTGAGATCGAAATGTATATAGGTTTCACTTTAAGTTTTGAATTGCTTTCGTTTGATCTTGTGGTTTTATTTCAGATTTGATTGAGGTATTACTGAGTCCCGACGAGAGTTGGGCAGGCGACCCGCCGAACCCTTTGTTACGCCTTAGGGGGAGGTGAGGTCGTCACAATCTCTTTCCCCATAACCTTCTCTACATCCAACATCTCTTTCAAACACACATGCAAAGACTCTACCTCTTGAAGAGTAATAATTTTATCCTATTCTAATTTAAACATTGTAATAAAACTCACGACTGTGAGTCCATTCAGGATTCCTCTAAAATATCTTTGGCCGGTCATATAAGGCACCCCCTACGTCCACATAGAAATTGCAATGATAATCATCACTAGGAGAAACGAAGGCATCATAATGCAAATCCTAATAACTCATCTTAAATCGGTTAGGTGAATCCTCAAAATCGTATTTTCCTTGCACTTTAAATTGTAAATATCAAGATCAACCACAAACATCTCATACTAATGAACAAATCCAAAATTATGAATCATTTTTGCATTAGTATATTACATTGCTCCCCCGGTGAACTCCATTATAGAAATTAGAAATGTCCCACTTTTTTTTTTTGAAATAGTTTTTTAATCTCCTCCCGATGAAATGAATTGCACTTTATTTCTTTACTGTCCATGGTCATGGCTATGCCTCTATGTAGATCATCCACCAATTTCAATGCATATGGTTTTGATGTTGATAAAAAAAAAAAAAGCTTTATGTGAAGACATAGATATTGCATAAAGCACCATATCGATTGTAGTTTGAGTTTTTCAATTGGAGCAAAGTAGTCAACAACTAACAGTATGACTTTAATAATAGGGATCAAGAGTGGCTATGTCCGATTCAATTTGAATGGAGGTGATAAAGGGCAAATGGAGCATCCAAGACTAAAGAAGATGGAATTCCCAGTCCTCTACTTTAATTGAGGTGGCGAAAGGCAAATAGAGATGGTGAAGGCCAATAATAAGTAAGAGTGTTAGACTAAGATAGAGAATGAAGGCAGAAAATGAGCCAAGAAATAGATCAGAATTGTTAAGGGAGGACAATTGCCACCAATCAATCACCATTTAAGGAGGAAGAATTGGTCTTGTCGAGATTTTTCTATTTTTTCAAGAAATTGAAATGATTATACTACTAGTCCTTTCTCATAACCTATCAACCCAACAATTCTTATTTTACCTTAAATTCTATATGACGTGCAATTCTATATATTATTTATTAACATACAAGAAATAGAGATATAAGGAAAAAAAGGCGTGCAAAATGAGAAAAAAGATCTAAATTAACAATTGCATGAGAAATGTCATGGTTATGAGAAGATAATGCATTAGTCTAATGCAAAAAAAAAAAATTTTTGAGAGGCTACTATTAGATTAGCTATTCAAAATTGCAATGCTAGCGTCAGACTAATAAGACAAGTGAGAAATATCCACAACTAATGTTTGGATTATAATGAAGATGAAACAAACATTAATGGTAATAAATAAAACAGATAAAGTATAAAAATCAAGTAAATTGACACAGAAATAATCTCTAGTATGCATTGTCCTAAAGAAAATAGCCACTACATAACCACATAAAGCATGCAACCTTATTTATTGTTTAGACTAAATAATTACAACTTATTGTATAAACAAAAGTAAAGATAAATTGCATACTTATTACATATATTATGAATAATACAATCTAAGTTTACAACAATACAAAATCGCATATATATTACATTGACTATATTTATTTGCAAAATACTCGTATGACTCCTCATCTATTAGGAAAGAGTCTCTATTAATGACAATAAAATATTAAATAGTGCAAAATAAAAATAGTCTAAATGAAGTAACGAAATCACATAACACATTAAACACATAGGACAAGTAAGAGCACATAAATGAAATTAAAGATAAGAAAGTGTACCTTCTTTTCGATGTGCTTGCTTATATAAAGAAAAAACCCCTCATCTGATGCTAAGACATAAGAAAATGATATTAAGGTACTAATTTCATGAATAATAGCAAATTTTATAATACATTGAAATAATTTAATCACATTTGTCATGCAAAATCAGATAAAAGATTCAAAATCAATTAAGAAAACATAATTAAACAGCAAATTTGGCAACTAAAAAAAGAAAGTTACCCTATTAGATTCACAAAATGAGGTAGAGTTGCCTATTTATACTCAAAATCAACAAAGAATCACTGCATCAATTTAATTGAAAAAAATATATATAAAAAAAAGAAATACTAAATTCACACTATTATGTTAGAAAATGTAAATAAATTCAAACACTCAAAAAATTCAATTTAAATACATGCAAGAGAAGCATAATTACCAACTAAAGGAAGGGAACAATTATAGTTGAGGAATCAAAAATTATTAGGGACTAAATTACAAAAAATAGAAAATTTTTGAGATCAAAATATAATTTTATAAAAAATTAGGAGGCAAAATTAAATAAAGATAAAGTTTAGAGGCCAAAATGCAATTAAATTAAGGACCAAAATAAAAGAAATCTAAAATTTTTGAGCCACAGTTAAATTACTCAAAATATTAGGGGCTAAATTGCAAAATTTGGTTCTGATTTGGGTGAAATATGAAGAAACAAATTGGGCCATTTGATATTTGGGCCATACAACTTCGGCCCAAGATAAAAAATGACGATCATCTTATTAAAAAAACATAAAAGAGCCCAACTAAAAACCCGTATAATCATCTGACTAATGTATTGAATTTAATCATTCCAAACTCAGGTAAAAAGCCTATAAAGACAAAAGCCCAACCGAAAATAATGAAACAAGTCCAATTTTTTTTTTTCTATTTTTCCTTCCTTTTTCTTTCTTCCCCTTTTTTTCTTCTTCTTTCCTCTTCTCCTCCTTCTTCTCTGATGGAATGAAGCTCTAGCGGCCTGCGTATGCCATAGCGGCGCCGGCCGCGGGACCACCGTTGGTTGCCAGTCGCTGACGATCTCTCCAGTGGAAAAAATTCACCAAAAAAACACCACTCCACTCGATTTTTCATATACAATCCATTTCTGGCCTTAGTTTTCATAAAATATGAACAAAAGACAGTCAAATGGCCGATTTACAGCCATGATTCTATTTTTTTAAATCACCCAAATCAACACTAAAATTCGCAAAATCTATACTAAAATTCTTGTGGATTTTAGAGTGCAACTATGATCTTAAATGAACAAAAAAATAACCCAATTTAATTCAATTTTATCATTCTGGCATTTTTTCAAACACTTGGAAGGCAAACACAAAAGCTATTTTTCTTTCTTCAATGTTGTTTATAACTTAATCCCAACATTTCAACAATACAACAACAACAACAACAGAACCAGCAAAAGCAAGAGAAATTAAACAACAAATATGGATTTAATATGATTAAAAAAACTAGAAAATACCTCAATGTAAGTAAGAGTTTCTTGGTCAATTTTTTTGGATGAATTCCCAAACCTCAATCCTTTATTGCTTGCTTTCTTTTGTGTTTGATTTTTGTGTGGGTGTGTTGTGTGAATTAGGTGAGAAAAGAATAGAGGGAGCTGAGAGGAGAAAAAAAATTGGTGAGAGTTGTTGTGTGCGAGTGAGTGTAAAAAGAGAAGGAGCAGAGAGGATTTTTTGTGAGTGAGTGTGTTGTGTTGAGAATTTTTTTGAGAAAAAAAGGAGAAAAGTAGCCGTGAGAGGGAGTTGGAGTTGGTGAGTTTTTTTATTGTGTGTTAGTTTGGGAGAGAGGAGCGCCGAGAGTGAGTGAGGGAGCTTGAGGGAAATGTTTTTTTGTCTTGTCAAAAATAAGGACCGAGAGAGATTGGAGAGGTTGGAGCAGTTGTAAGTTGTGATGACGAATTTTGTACCAAAAATGGAGAAAAAGAGGGATGAGAGGTGGAGTGTTTAATTGGGTGAATAGTGTATTAGTTGGGAAAAATGATTAAAGGGTGATTTTTGGATTTTTTTTTCTTTTTCTCTTTCCCCTTTTTTCTTCTTTTTTTCCCTTTTTGGTAAACCTACAAAAATAATAAAACACAAATTAAAATACATAAAAATAAATGACCCATAAATAGATGAAAATTTCAAGAAAATATTAAAAATTAACAAAAAAATTGGTGTTTACAACATTGACAGTAAATATCAATTATAATCCTTGAAAGAGGATTAGATAAATTAAATATCTTTAATTTATCAATAACTTAACTAATTAATTAATTTTATTTTTATAGAAAGATTGACATTTAGCAATGCATAATGACCACTTAAGTGATTAGAAAAATCAAATAGTTTGATTTCACATTTTTCTGATTGGTTGTCATGTAATTATTATCCTTTCATCTTAACTATATTCCAATCAGCATAGAAGTACAAAATCTGCACCAACTTCTTTAAATGCTAATCATTTTCTTATTCCTGAAATATAATTCCCTTGATATTGAAATTTGAGATAATTTAAATTTCACTTTCACTCTCCATAGAGATTCCAGCATCAATATTTCAATAAGAGACAATCAGGAATATATGTTCCTATTATTAGGAGAGTAAATCATTTATTAATAATTCATTATCCTTCCATATCTTAGGCCATACACCACAATTATGGTATAAGCTACTCGATTAAGAATGACAACTTATAGAGTCAAAGTATACTGACCAGCACTCGGGATTCTATGGTAATCTCAAATCTAAAGATCACTTACACAACCAGCACAGAGAAAATATGCACTGGTATTCAAATAGTTATTTATATGACAGTCTTATAGAGGGTCAGTCCAATGTATTTATACTCTTACAAGCATCCATTTATTAGAATAAGTGTTTCCATACCATAGTTGATAAGATCAACTATTCCACAAGGAAGTGACTTAATATATGCTAGTCTATCGAAAGTTGACTCCCTCTTTGCTTCTAATTCTATAACTAGGGACATTTACAAATAATACCGTGAATGTAGTAAGAATCTTATCATTATAAATTTTTATATTTCTCTTGTTAAAATATAAATCTTCATAACCTTAACTATTTCATATACTAATTGATGTAGCATTTAATCTTATTAATCCAATAAGGTAATAATTATACATATTTCAAATGCAAAACTTGTATGACTAAATGTGCGCTACATTTCAACATCCTCTTCAATAAAAACCGATCTACATATTTTGAAGATGAGAATTCCCTTGTAAATCATATTGGCACCAAGTTGACCTTTGAGGAAGTCCTTATACACGTAGACATTCCCTAGTTTGGATATTTTCCAACTTATTCTAGTTTCTGCCATCCTAATTTACAATAGTTGTGTCAACAAAAAAATGTTTCGTTCTTTCATTCGTCAAATGGTGTTGCTGTTCCCACCAATTAAGCATAATATAATGTCTACACAAATTATGACTTATGATGCTTGATTCATGTGAAGCGACTACTTCGTAGGCCATTATTTGCCATAAAATAAAAACTTTAAATTGATATATGGATAATCCTTCGGGTAAATTTTGAAGACAGGTTTGTGATTGAGTTCATGGCCTATCAGGGACATAAATGTACAGTTGCTCAAAATGTGGTTGTGAATTATGTCAATGTCACTATATATTGTTAGTAATCAAGCAAGGTTGAGATAATATTTGAAGAAAAAGATGAGACCCAAAACTTTTCTATGATTGCTAAGCGCTATAAATATCATGATTTTCTTAAGAGGACAACCACAGTGACGAGGGTGAACCAAATGTCTGCCATGGTTGTTCAGAGATATGACTAAATCAATCAAAAGCAGCCACTAAGTAGGTTCTCTTTAGTGTTTGGCAAAGGATATATGTCCCTGAAGTTCCTTTGTTAGGGTTGGGTAGCTGTAATGTGAAGGTCACCGAGGTTTCTGTTGGGATTCTATTAATATTTTTTGTTGACCGCTCTTAACAATAACTTGGTTACTATCCAAAACTTTTGTTGATGTAGGTATTCGAGGAGTTTAGTAATCTATGTTAGGAGACCTTTGTGCAGAGATGAATTAAAGCTCATTCTTGTGTTTTGACTATGAAAATATGCACTTCTTATAAAAAAAATTGTATATATCATGGTTGGAGATGGTTTTGGAAAACAATCCTTCCTAATTACCCTACTTAAGGTTTGAAATAGCCATTGATTTCATAGTATGAGTAATCCCTACATGTAAAATACTACATTACAATTCAACCACAATAGGAAGCCGTCATGGAAATATTTTCAAAATACCACAATGGCTAACTAACTAGTACATCATATTTTCAAAACAAAAGCAACAAGTACCAATAACGATGGCTGCAATACCACCTTAAAAATTATCCAATTAATTTTGGATGCTATGAAACTAATTCACAATTATATCAATCTAAATTGTCAAAACCGACATTGGTTTGACAGTAGCAGCAGTAGAGTAGGAATTGGATTGGGAAATCCAACTGCTCTAGCATAATTCTAACACTAGCCAATGAAGGTGCTATATGACCTTCGTAATGATAAAATAATGCAAGGTAGTTTCACTAGCTAAATCATAAAAATTAATGTTGATGAAAATTAAATAAATAAAAAAGTAGAAAATAACTTGAAACTTACTTCCTTACCTAGACATCTTTAATTGTGCCTTCTCATTCAAACTTCCAAGTTGTAAGGAAACAAATATGCATATGTAGTGGAGGTTTAATTTTTATTTCCTATAAGTAGATCATCTTAGATTAATTCCATGCAATATGAGAGAGTGTTCATGAATAATACCTCTAATTGGTGTACTCCCTCCGTCCCATTGAAAGTGTCATACTTTCTATTTTGGGATGTCCCAAAATAATTATCATGTTAGAAAAGTCAAAATACTTTTTGGTCTCTCTTTCCAATATAGACCTTCTTTCTAATCACATGCATGTTACCATTCAAATTTAAATTTTGAATTTGTGGGGGTAAAATTGAAAAGAGAAGCACAAACATCATAATTAAACCATTATTATTAAAAGGTTAGATTCCCCAAACATGATAAATAAATGGGACGGAGGGAGTATTTTAAATAAATTCATTGAATTTGTAGCAAGTTGTGCAAAGTTTTTCTCTACTTGAAATTCTCCAAATGTCTAAATGATGATCCATATGAGCTTTTTCACAAGAACCTCATAAGATAGAATCACACAAACTTGATGACTACTAGCTCTCTCTAAGATCAAACCTCATTAATTAGTTGTAGAAGAAAAAGAGCCCTGCATGAATAGCTAGTAAGTGTTAATTTTTGTGAGGACTCGTAAAAAAAAAAAAAAAAAAAACTATTATTTTATGCCTAATTTATGGCTTAATAAACTATTTAATTGGATTTTTGCCACGAGGAATATTTTCTAGCCTTATTAGACCTAAATACATGGAAATATAACTTCGTTATATTTTTAAAGTGACTCGTTTTGAAAATTAATTTTCTGGAGTACGTTTAGTAAAAATAGTGAATAGTACTTGGAGGTTTTATCCGCGTAGTAGCACAATAAGCTTGGAATATTGGAGACTTGTACTATGGTCCTAAAATAGGTAATCTTATGAATAAATATTCAAGTGATAGTTAATAGTGCAATCGTTATAAGAATTTCTCGGAAGTTTCGCGTTATATCGTTAAAATTGACGGTACGCGTTTTCACACGCGCGACTTTATTTGAGGGACTTTAGACCCTTATTTCGGGACAATTAAGAGTGAATAATATTTACATGAATATATATGCATTGGAGGTTTAGTGCATTAGTGAACCAAACGCGCGAGAAAATCGAGCCGTAATCGCACCAAACGACCCCTAATGAGAGTTGACTTTTGGGTGAATTTCCACCACTTATTTCACCTTCTCTTGGAAGCTAAAAGAAATCAGATCACTCTCCCTCTTCTCACTCCTCATAGCCGACCAAACACCCTCCTTTCTCTAACTCCATTACTTCAAAATTTCTGCTCACTAATCTCACTCAAAACCACCCCAAATCATCTCCAAATTCAACCAAACTTGCACCACACCTAGCTTGACACTTGAGGAGCATTTTGAGCTGCAAACAAGGGCTGGAAATCACGGTTTTTCTGGGGTAATAGAGGGCCGAAAATTCTGCTGAACATCAACCCAAAGTAAGTGATGATCCACTCTTGGAAACTTGAAGTTTGGAAGCTATCTTACCTTGTTAAGTTCATGCATGCATTTGGTTAGCTTGATATGGTTGTGTAATGTTCTAGTGGGCTCTTTGTATTCCCACACTTGGGTTGTTGTTGCTGATTTGAGGATCAATGTTGGATTTAATGGTAGTTTAATGGTTATAATGATGGATTTATGGAGTGTTATTGTTGGAATTCAAGTAGAGGTCATGACCAGAAATTTGCTGAATCTGCCCCTGTTTTGTTCGGCCATAATAAGGCCCATTTTTGGTGATTTATTGGCATGATCCTGATGTGTATATGTTATATTATATGTGTAGAAAGTTTCGTTGGAAAACATTAACGTTTGGATGGGCAAATGAATTTATTCGTGAACTAGGCATGCTGGAAAATTATTTTCGGGTAAACCTGTCCAGTGGTCGTAATTTGGCCATAACTCTGTCCTCGGGTGTCGAAATCAAGTGCCGTCGGTGGCATTTGAAACTACACATTCCTAGCTTTAATTTGAGATAAAATGCACGTTCTGATTCTTTGTGAGTGATCCGAACCAAACGTTTTAAGTTAGCTGTCCTGTCTCTCGGATTTGCTGGAATGGCTTGTTGAGGCAGCAACTTGAGGCTCAATTTTGAGCTGGTTGCTTGCCGAATTTCAGAACATTTCCTTCTGTGAACTTTTAGTCCCGTGAATGTATTTTCTAACGCCATAAACCATGCCTCATTCCGAGTTAAATTGATTGAGTTGTGACTAAAACAAGAGGACTGCCCTGTTTTGGAAAAACGTAGTATTTGGACTGATTTGGGGCAAAACTTGGGAATGATTTTATTAATTGAAGTTCTTGATGCTAAACACTTACCAACGGTATCATGGATGTATCTTAGACCTTTATTTCACAAATGAACCATGGTTGGATAGCTTTCTTGATTAAACGATTTGAATTGGGAAATAAAGTCAAAAGACAGGTTGCTTTAGAAATTTTCCTGAACATTGGATGATTAATTAACTATCTTTCCGAAGGTATTTTTCCCTTAAATTTGATAGAGAGATGCCTTTCATATAGGAGTAACATATTGCAAAATTTTATACCAATCCAAGTTCGTTTTGACTCTTAGCTAAGGTTCCAATTTTGAAAACTCAAATCTGGAAATTGTTCACCAGACTTGAATTTTCCTAACTTTGAGCTACCGTATCTCGGTGCTCGAAACTCCAATTTTCAATCCGTTTGTTCTGCCCTAAACCTTACTTACACCTCTAATTGAGTTATAAATTTCAAGGGCTAGTTTGCAACGAGTGAATTTTTCCGAATTTCCAAAGTTAGCGAAAAACCAACCCCGGCTTAATTCTGAATGTTCTGGAACAGCAATTTCATGCCCATTTTTGAATACCTTCCACTTAGATTCATGGAAAAGTGTCTTCTAAGAACTTGTAGTACTTTCTAAGAGGTTTCCAACGGTACCAAGTTTTATAATTTTGGACCTACTGAGTGCAAGATCTGATTTTTCTAAATTTGACGCGCAAAGCTGAAATTTGCTGATTTCTTAGAAAATGAAAATTTGAAAACTTGTTACTCCTTCTTGATGATAATTGATCGCTTAAACTTGATTTCATGAAGGAAATCAGTTTTTCTTGTGCTAATAAAACCTCACTTTTGAACCTTTATTTTGAGTGGCTAAGGTTTTTGGTTTGAGGTATTGACTAGTCCAAATGAGCGTAACTCCTTTCTTGATTAATACGTGATTGTGAGTGAAAAATACTTGTTAATTGCTTCAGGTGCTCAAGCGAGTCTTGAAAAGAATCCCGGAGGGGACAACTAAGGATTTTCTCGCTCAATTACTTTTGAATTGGTGAGTGTCAAGTGCATGACTTGTCGTGTTTACTTGATTTACCTGCTTATATACGTGAATATCACTTGATGAGACGAGTGTGTACTTTATCGCACTCGCTCTCCTTTACTTGCACTTTACTTGTATTAACTTGGTTTTCAAAGTCGATTGAGTGAATCTCGTCGATTAAAATATACCCGTTTTCGTGTGCGTGTCGTGTTGCCATGCATGTCGTGTATGTCGTGCGTGTCTTGTTGTCGGGTGGAGTGAACCTCCTCGACTTATGGGGACGCCCAATTCTCTTAACCAATCTTGCAACTCGAGCCGGCATGGGCTTGGTCGAGAAGCTTGATAAACCAAGAGAGTAACAAAACACAACTTGATCTTTTGAGATCTTGTTCGGCATACTCGTGGAGTATCGCCCTTTTCGTGCGTGTTCAAAAATCAAAACTTGATCTCCTGAGATCTCGTGTGGCATACTCGACGAGTATCGCCTTTTTTTTCGTGCGTGTTTGGTTTCGGATCCGAGAGGGTGGAATGTTGGTCGGAGGAAGTAATAAGTGAAGTTTCTACGGATAAAATACCCACCAGGATAACGGAGTGTCATCACGAGGGGGTATCGGATCGAGCCGTGGCGAAGCAAGAGGAAAATAGCTCCTGAGAGCTCCTATATCCTTGAATTGTTTCTGTTTATTTTTTTTTCTCGCTCGAATTGTAAATTACTTGAATATTGGGATTGTTATTTGGACAACGTGCTTGCATGTGTGTTTTCTTGGCCTCACGAGCGTTTCGCTCACCCCGTAGATTTGTTTTCCTTAACAGGAATGGATGGAGTGAAACTCGTTGGAACCCTTTGGATGTACTTTTGTATTAGGGTTCAATTGTAATTGGCTAGACATTTTGGCTATTGTATATATTTGGGAATTGATGTATCTTTTGGATCCTGACGTAAGAATTGGATAACGGATGTATTTTGAACACGTGGTACAAGACTTGGATATTCGATTATGGAAGCGAATTTTCCTTATTAGACTGGTATAAATTGTTATATATTGTTAAGTTTGAATTGATTTGTCTCGAGTCCTGGCGAGAGCTAGGCAGGCGTTCCGCGGATACCCTTGGGTTCGCCCTTGGGAGAAGTGGGGGCGTCACAGTTGGTATCAGAGCTTAGGCTTTAGATCTTTGTAGTGTATCCTAGGCTTAAAAGTTTAGGATACCGGACTGTGGGACTGGTTTGAAAGTTAAGTGACTACTTGTAGGAAAAAAAAAAAATCAGAGTAACTTCGCGTGGCCTCTGCACGGAGTGAGTTTGGGCCAAGACGTGATATGGTCCCAATTATGTGAATATGTATAAAAGACTAAGTACTCTTCTTGTGCGTAAGTTGTGAACTATGAAAGTGGTAAGTGTAAAACCTTTATCATGCTATTTGAGGTAGATAGATATGTACGTCAGGTAGGGATCTTAAACTTTGTTAATTTGCACTTGGGAGCGTACGGCCTGAGTTGTAAATTCTCTTAGTTCTGGATTCTTGTACTTGAGTACTAAATACTTTTTCTGAGAGAATACTTGTGATTTCGAAAGGGATATAGTCTCGTATATTATAGTGTGAATAAAAATCATAAGTGGTTTTGAGATAAATTCTGATGGCAAAGGTCAGAGCCCGGAGGATTCTTGTATTGGACTTGAGATCTCCATTATGAGAAATGAACGAGAAAAAAAAAAACTAG
>NW_020863929.1:0-16245 GCF_003713205.1 Coffea eugenioides
ATATGAAGAGGGAAATCGCTCAGTACGTGCAAAAATGTCTCGTTTGCCAACAGGTGAAAGCAGAGCATCAAAAACCATCGGGTCTGTTACAACCCTTGGAGATACCCGAGTGGAAGTGGGAAAATATCACAATGGACTTCGTTTCCGGTTTACCGAGGACGCAAAGAGGACACGATGCCGTTTGGGTGATCGTTGATCGCTTAACCAAGTCGGCCCATTTCTTGCCGGTGAACATGAAGTATTCCATGGACAAGTTGGCCCGACTGTACATGGACGAGATAGTAAGGCTACATGGTGTTCCTGTGAGTATCGTCTCTGATCGGGATCCATGGTTCGTATCTCGGTTTTGGCAGAAGTTTCAAGAAACCCTGGGGACTAAACTCAATTTGAGCACGACCTATCATCCTCAGAGGATGGACAGTCAGAGCGGACAATTCAAACTCTCGAGGACATGCTACGAACTTGCATTCTGGATTTTGGAGGCAACTGGGGTCAACACATGACCTTGGTAGAGTTTGCGTACAACAACAGCTTACATTCGCGATTCAGATGGCTCCATACGAAGCTCTCTACGGACGCAAATGCCGCTCGCCGATTTACTGGGACGAAGTTGGCGAAAAGAAAGCACTAGACCCGGCAACTATCCCATGGATGGAAGAGGCTCAAGTGAAGGTCAAGTTGATACGGCAACGACTCCAAACAGCTCAAAGTCGACAAAAGAGCTACGCGGATAACCGAAGAAAAGACTTGGAGTTTGAAGTTGGAGACCACGTGTTTCTCAAGATCACACCCTTACGAAGTATTACAGCGGGCAAAGGAAAGAAGCTTCAACCACGGTACGTCGGCCCCTACAAGATCCTGCAGAGAGTAGGAGCGGTCGCGTATCGATTGGAACTGCCATCCAATCTCTCTCGAATCCACGATGTGTTTCACGTCTCGATGTTAAAGAAGTATCATCCCGACCCATCCCATGTCTTACAACCGGAGGAGATTGAAGTAGATGAATCGCTTGCTTATGAAGAGAAACCTGTCCAAGTGCTTGACCGGAAAGTCAAAGAGCTCAGAACCAAGCAGATTCCGTTAGTAAAAGTGCTATGGAGAAACCATGGAATAGAGGAAGCTACTTGGGAAGTGGAGGAAGAGATACGAAAGAAGTATCCAAACCTTTTTGGGAGTTAAGGTGAGAAATTTCGAGGACGAAATTCTTTTAAGGGGGAGAGAGTGTGAGAACCCGTATTTCCCCTAATAATTTTCCTAGGGTTTTTCCCCTTTAATTGCATGTTTTCTGCATTTTCTGGCTTAGGAAAATTTTATTGGTGGATTTTATGAGTAATTATAGTTTTTAGATGATTTTTCTAGCATTGGGTAGTTTTTGAAAAATTACGGATATATTATGGACGTGGGCCCCACTAGTGCGATAAGTTCGGAAAAATTCGGCCAATAAGGTTAAGTTTCGGATACTGAGTGAAATTTATCGGGTGTTAAGAGATAAGTAGAGGATGTGATGTGATTGATGTGAGAGGAAAAAGAAGGATAGAAATGCATTCAATGGAGTGACAAGTGTCACATTTCCATTGGTTGAAGCCTAAGACAACTATTCACCTTTTTGACATTTCTTACCCTTGGATTAAATATCTCAAAAATTGACTAAAAATTCACTCTTTCTTTCTCCATGTTGGCCGGCCACCTTAAGCTCAAGAAGAAAGAAAACTTCTCCAATTTTAAGCTTCCAACTAGCTCAAATCATCCAAACCAATTGCCTACAATTGTTTCTACTCCATAAAATCCCTCCATTTGGTGCTAGTAAGTGATTTTGTGGAAGTGTTCAAGGAAGCTAAGGTGTTCTACAACTCCTTTTCTCTTGTTTACTAGGTAAGTGGTGATTGAACTTCCCCCTACACCTAATGATGCTTAATTTGTGCTTAGTGGAAGCTAAAGTGATGACATTTGTGATTTATTGCTTGGTTTGAGATGAATTGGTTAAGTTTTTATTTTATTGAGGAATTTTCTGGTTTAATGTGATCATGATGTTGTGGTTAGTTATGATGGTTGGTAATGAGGGGTAATGACTCTAGTACGTGTAAATGATTGGTAATTGCAACCAATTTTGGGTTTGGAAGGAATTTGAGAAAGTTAGGGTTTCATAACCCCCTTTTCTGTCCGGTTTTTAATCATATGGTTAGAGGCCGAATTGGCCTTTACTTAAAACATGAACATTGTAGGTATTGATGTGGTTGAGGTGCCTGTAAAATTTCAGGTCATTTGGAGTGGTGTAGAGTGAGAAATATCGATTTTACTGTTGCTGTTCTGGGTTGATCAGAATGTGCGAACTGCGTCTGAAATGGGTTGTTTTGGCTGGGATTGTTTTGGATTTTGATGTTGGTGTCTTCTGATGAAATGTAGCTTGATATCCTAGCTATCATATTACTTTTTAATTTCTGCATTTGGACCTGTATAGACTGAGTTGTACTGATTACAGCATAGTGTGATTTGTAAACCTGCAATTACGGTTCTGGTTTGGTATTCTGCATATTTGACCTAGTTGTGCTAGGATTTGGACTGAGTGGCCTTCTACATTGTTGTAGCCCTGTCTTTTAGTTTCGAGATGGTGGGTCTTACACCCTCATCCGATAAGCGTAGCGCATTTTGTGCCATTACCGCAAAAGGAGGACGAAAACTGTTTTTTTTGTTAAGGTCACGTTAGTGCATTGTTGAAATTTCTGGTTATCTATGCTACTTATTTATGCATATGAAACCCTATTGGGGTCGTGATTGGCTTGGCTTTATGACTCATTATCGAGTCTCATTGTATTTGTTACGTGTTCTACGGCGTGACATTAGTGCACGGCGTACTTTGGACGACGGTACATGAAACCTCACCTACGTGAGTGGTGAGTATACTACTCACTTGGATGCTTATAATGTGGCTTTGCTATATGTGATTGTGATGCCTGGAAGGCTTGTTTGGCTATTGGAAATGATTAGGGTGAGGGTGTACTTGACCGTCCTCACTCCGTTTATTCCTGTGAATGACTGTTTACCGTTTCACTGTATTACTGTACTTGCTATATGAGTTATTGGATTCCATTTATGGGAAATTCCTTGGGTATCGGTTGGACGAGTATCCAACGGCCCTACTGTACTACTGAGCTCGACCCCGTTGGTAGTCAATTGAATCGAGCCAGCGAGGGCTTGGTCGTGAAAATTGACTAGCCACGGGGACTGAAATGGGAATCTTGTGGTAATGAGACCCTTGGTTCCGGTGTACTCGAGTATCACCTAAAGTTACTGCTTGGAGTGCGGGCCCGGTTGGGGTATGTTGGGTGGAAGGAATGGAAGTGAAGTGAGGTCTACGGTTTGGTACTTTTAACATTGACGGAGGGTCAATGAAGTTGGATAAAGAATGTAAGCGTGGAAATGGGCTCTTGAGAGCCGTCCGTATCCTTTTACCGATTTGTTTTGCTTCTTATTTGTATACTTGAAATGAACGGTTATGCTTAAGTGATCTTTGTTGATTATGTGATAGTTGCTCACTGAGCTTTAGCTCACTCCGTTCCATTTGTTTTCCTTACAGGAAAATGATCATTTTTGGAAGATCATACTTGTTGGTTGCCAAATTGAGCCATGTATATGTCTATTTTGAATAGCTCTTTGCATGAAACCCTAATGTGTTTTGGGTTCATCTTTTGATTGGCAAACCGAACATTGTATAACCATAATGACTAGTTTTGGCATGCCAATTTGGTTGTAAATGTTGAATTTCAATGTATTTATGTTTGGTTGATGTTTGGTTGACTTTCGGATTGATTCGGCTTTCAAACGGCAAAAGAAAAATTTTTGACTGAAGGGCACTGGACTGAATCTGGCCAGGAATCCGGCCAGAAACTGGCCGGATTGTCGGCCGGATTGCTTGGGGAAAATTTTGAATCTGGAAGTTAGCCAATGGACAGTATCCGGCCAAGAATCCGGCCGCTAATCCGGCCAGATTCCGGCCGGATTCTGCTGTCCCAGGCCACTATTCATCAGTTTCTTTTTTTCAATTTGTTTTATTTTGATACTTGTGGCTTGTCCGATCGCACTTTTACTTTCCCGAAACGTTTTAGATCGCGTGTAACTGCTCGTTAGTCCTGGCGAGAGCTGGGCAGGCAGTCCGCTAACCCCTTTGGTTCGCCTTAGGGGAAGGTGGGGCTGTCACAGTTGGTATCAGAGCCTAGGTTTGAATTAGCCCGGATGTTATAGGAATGCCTGATTTGAGGATTTGTTGTTTATGGCCTTTAAGCTTATATTTATGGTTAATTGCTCTTGTGGTGTAGGATGGCCGGACAGGGTGACTCTAGTGCTAGTCCTTCGGGCGTGAGACCTCGCAGAGCACTCCCAGTGATCCCATATCAGATACTGTGACGACCCCACCTCCACCTAAGGCGTACCAAAGGGTTCGGCGGACCGCCTGCCCAGCTCTCGCCAGGACTCACTCACTATCTCAATCGAGTCATGTACACACATCCATGAACCATAAATAACATTCACAATTCAAGCTTATAATTTACATTGATAGAAATCGAGGTACAAAGCCTCAATACACCAAACTAGTTCAAAATGTATACAATCCAAGTACAACATGTTCCATTCGAGGAATTGCGCGAGTACAAGTCAAAAGTCAAAACAATTTCAAGAGCAACTAGACTACGCTAGTCTGTTCACGACTCACGCCTCACTTGTATTCCTGTAAGGAAAACAAATAGCGTGGAATGAGCTAAAAGCCCAGTGAGGTTTCAAATAACAAATTGCCCATTTTAAAAGTATGAATATCCATGTAGCAAGTTAACGGCATCAAAACTCATAAGAGTGGACAATAATATTTCAAGTAGCAAATTTCCAAATGAGCACGTATAAAGTGCTTTTCGATTTTCAAAAGGAACAGCAATCCAATAAGCAATAATCACTTTCAAGTATAAGGATACGGAAGGCTCTCAGGAGCCAAATTTCCATTGCATCTCCAGAGCTTGATCAAGTAACAGTTGACACTCCGTCAACTTTTAAGTAGGTAACCAATCCAGTAGAACACCACTTACACGACTCTCCGTCCACCGTTCACCCCCTACTGGGCCCAAAATCCTCAATAAACACGTGTGGTAATACTCGAGTATACCGATTAGTCGAGGAGATATCACTCCACTCGACAATACAAGAGACCCAGGGTTCGTTACCCAATCGACCAAGCCCTTGCCGGCTCGACTAGAGTAACTCGCCACAGGGTTTCTGGAATTCCAGGAAGTGCGCGCACCATAAACAAGTATATCAAGTCAATTGCAACAATAAACAAGTATATCACGTAAGGGCAAGTGCGATAAAGTACACTCTTGCCCTAACAATTCACGTATATAACATGTACTCATATTGGTCACGTATCAAGTTCAAGTATCTAGTGCAATTCGGTATTTGAAAGCACTCACCAAAAGATATAGTGCCTTTACTGGTCACTTTCAGGTTATACTCCGGTTCGGAGTCCAAATCTGCGATAAAACTCAGTTTGAGAACTTTGAAACATGACTAAGATTCACAACTTAGACGTTTCGTTCAATAAAAATCAAGAGATTGAAATTCACTCGGATAGTAGTCGTGAAACACTTGCTCGCTTTTTAAACGATAAAACTTTGTAACATTTATACTTGAAATTGTCTTGCGAGTTGAAGTACAAGGAAAACATACTTCGAGCAATCATTATTTCATTTCTCAAGGGTACAAGTTCGGCCAAGTCCTTACTTACATACCTCGAAACAAGAAGACTCAAGTACCCTAGATGGTTCAAGTACTATTCATATCAATTCGACCCAAGTCGCAAGTGTATTTATATAGTCCTCGAGCGTAAATTTGGGCAGCATGCCCTTTGTGTTTACCTAATTTTCCAGCCATTTAGGCTTCATTATTTTTCTTCAACAACAGCCCAACAACATACATATCAGCAATTTATGTCAAGAGCCGTTCCATAGGCTCACAATATCATAACAACAAGAATCGCATCAAGTACAAGTGCAGAAACGCAATGTAGTTCAAGACAGATTTGACGTACAAATGCGGTAATACCATACCTGAGGCTACGCTTATCGGATTAAAACGAAACCTACGCCGTTTCGAAGCTAAGACACAGAGCTACAACATTCATGAAGGTCACTTAGTCCATTTCCTAATGTAACTTAGTCAAAATCTCAGATTACTAAACCAGAAACCAATTCACCGGCAGTTTAAACGCATTATGCTGTAACGGACCTAACTCAGTGTACACAAGTCCGAATCAGGTTTTCTTTGAGGCATTTTAAAGCTACTTCAGAACACTACAACTTTTATGTTTTGGCCCAGAGCTAAATCAGAATGGATCCTGGTCAAAAATCGTGTTAAACTGGACTGAACTTAAGAAACAGACTGCTGGGAAATTCTTAAAACAGTAGGGGTATTTTGGACTTTTCACGTTCTGCGTTGCTCCGATTGAGCTGAAATTTTGCAGGTAACTATAAAATACCATTCTATACAACTTTCATGTTTTATGCCAAGCCAAATTCGGCCTCTAACATGGTGCAACAAAAACGGGCAGAATAGGATGAAAATTTCCAGAAATCTGAAATCTTTTGGTTTCAATTGAACTTTCTTCAATTCCTTGTTCCAATCACTACCAAAGCCCCTTGTATAATCTTATATACAACATATACTAACTATACAACAAGTTTAGGCAGAAATTAATCAAACTCTAACTTACATATTTCATCCAACAATCACCACAACAACTTGCATCACTTGTAATCAAACCCAAAACATGGACTATTTAACATCTTAAACAAGAATAAAAGGATCAAAGCCATAGATCAGATTTTATACCTCAAAAAGAAGGCTTGCAAGAGTGATCCTCCACTATTTCTTGAAATTTTTGGTTCTCTTAGCTTCCCAAGCTTCCAAACTTACGATCAATCGGTTTAGAATTTTTGTTTCTCACTTGGATGGTGTAAATCAAGAAGAAAATGGTTGTTTCTTGCTCTCCCTTTTCTCTCTCTCTTGCTCGGCTGTGAAGGTGCAGAAATGAGGAAGAAAGGCTGCTAATATGGTGTTAATAAGACAAGAGGATTAGGACTAATTGTGACCACAAGTTGGCCTAACACTTGGCTCAATTTCAACCACTCAAATTTTCTCTTTCCTTGTTTTTTCTTTGCCTTAAATTTCGGCCAATAGGAGAGCTAAGAGGGGGAAGATATTTTTCTCCATTAGTGATAAACTTGTATGGCAAGAAAGTGGTAGTCAAGTGGTGCGTTCAATCGGTAGTGCGCGGGACCCGCCGGTTCGCGCCGTTTTTCTTAAAAACACACGTACTAGGATTTTTACTTCCTATTTACTAACCTTATATCATTGCTACTACTCACAAATTATTTTTCACTTAAAAGTCACTTTTAATCACCAAATTGATCCTTGGTCAGTACCGAAAATTCATCCGGCGAAAAATCGCGAAAACCCTAATTTTGCTCAAATCTTGAAACCGAAGTGTAAAACCCTATTTCCAGGTTCATCTGCACTTATTGTTGAACAATTGGGTAGTAGGGCCTTAATAAATAATAATTTTCAAATAAAAGGAATTTTTTAAGAAAACGTGAGGAATTTACAATTTCAATAATTAACATTAGAATCTCTAGTAAAATATGAAAGATTTAAGAAACCGTTTAGTCACAAGTAAACTAGGGTTTTTGATTAAACATTAGGGTTTCTAGTCGTTTAAAACAAAATAAGGTTTTAAATCAAACCCGAAGAAATATACTTTAATATTTTCTTCACAAACAACCTCCTAATATTCGGGATGTTACAATCTCCCCTCCTTAAAAGAATTTCGCCCTCGAAATTCCAACGGGTACTAAGAGTCCTTTAAAGTCAGTCAGGTACTAGAAATCACTCCAATCCCTTATATATGACCTTATCATTTAGTAAAGAGCTAAGAGATAACCAAATAGAACATGCAAAAAGGGCTCAATTCGCATAACTAGCCCTAAGTTGAAAGAAAAGTCTCAGATATTCGAAAAATTTAAAACATGGCTTAGCCTCAAGTCGAAAATTTTACCCCTGGCGGTGCTTGGAAACACAACAGGTAAAGCCACACAAATACGAATAAGTTCAAAAGCAAGGTCAAAGCAGGGTTCAAACATATAAGTTCAAAAGTAGATTCAATTACTTCAAGTTCAAGAAGCACGGGTACAAATAAGAACTCACTCGACTTGCCTATACCCAGCAATTGACATTCTCAAACAGTCGCCGAATTCAAATCCTCATATAGGTCATATTACTCATGTGTAAATATCAAATCAGGTCCATTACATGTACGTAAGAGCACACTCACCAAAACAAGTTCAAGTCCCAAATGAGCTCATCTTAGTCTGTCTCAGACAGTTCAAGTATTGCAAACCCCTTTGATCAGTCCAATAACAAGGTTAAATGTTAGAATCATCCACGCGTTAACCTTTCCATCAAAACTCACCTCAAGTGCAATCAAGATACAGACCCTTATTCTAACGCTCTTCACTATATGATACCCAAGTACAAGAATCCACAATAAGACAATTCACAACTCGAGCCGGCCGGTCCCAAGAGCAAATCATCCATATTAGAGATTCCCACCTGGCATAACTAACTAATGTCTCCAACAATAGACAATCGTTCCACACTTAACAAGTCAATTCCCACAGTCCGAGAACCTTCTCCCGGCACGAGCTCAAAAGGAGCTCTGATACCATCTGTGACGACCCCACCTCCACCTAAGGCGTACCAAAGGGTTCGGCGGACCGCCTGCCCAGCTCTCGCCAGGACTCACTCACTATCTCAATCGAGTCATGTACACACATCCATGAACCATAAATAACATTCACAATTCAAGCTTATAATTTACATTGATAGAAATCGAGGTACAAAGCCTCAATACACCAAACTAGTTCAAAATGTATACAATCCAAGTACAACATGTTCCATTCGAGGAATTGCGCGAGTACAAGTCAAAAGTCAAAACAATTTCAAGAGCAACTAGACTACGCTAGTCTGTTCACGACTCACGCCTCACTTGTATTCCTGTAAGGAAAACAAATAGCGTGGAATGAGCTAAAAGCCCAGTGAGGTTTCAAATAACAAATTGCCCATTTTAAAAGTATGAATATCCATGTAGCAAGTTAACGGCATCAAAACTCATAAGAGTGGACAATAATATTTCAAGTAGCAAATTTCCAAATGAGCACGTATAAAGTGCTTTTCGATTTTCAAAAGGAACAGCAATCCAATAAGCAATAATCACTTTCAAGTATAAGGATACGGAAGGCTCTCAGGAGCCAAATTTCCATTGCATCTCCAGAGCTTGATCAAGTAACAGTTGACACTCCGTCAACTTTTAAGTAGGTAACCAATCCAGTAGAACACCACTTACACGACTCTCCGTCCACCGTTCACCCCCTACTGGGCCCAAAATCCTCAATAAACACGTGTGGTAATACTCGAGTATACCGATTAGTCGAGGAGATATCACTCCACTCGACAATACAAGAGACCCAGGGTTCGTTACCCAATCGACCAAGCCCTTGCCGGCTCGACTAGAGTAACTCGCCACAGGGTTTCTGGAATTCCAGGAAGTGCGCGCACCATAAACAAGTATATCAAGTCAATTGCAACAATAAACAAGTATATCACGTAAGGGCAAGTGCGATAAAGTACACTCTTGCCCTAACAATTCACGTATATAACATGTACTCATATTGGTCACGTATCAAGTTCAAGTATCTAGTGCAATTCGGTATTTGAAAGCACTCACCAAAAGATATAGTGCCTTTACTGGTCACTTTCAGGTTATACTCCGGTTCGGAGTCCAAATCTGCGATAAAACTCAGTTTGAGAACTTTGAAACATGACTAAGATTCACAACTTAGACGTTTCGTTCAATAAAAATCAAGAGATTGAAATTCACTCGGATAGTAGTCGTGAAACACTTGCTCGCTTTTTAAACGATAAAACTTTGTAACATTTATACTTGAAATTGTCTTGCGAGTTGAAGTACAAGGAAAACATACTTCGAGCAATCATTATTTCATTTCTCAAGGGTACAAGTTCGGCCAAGTCCTTACTTACATACCTCGAAACAAGAAGACTCAAGTACCCTAGATGGTTCAAGTACTATTCATATCAATTCGACCCAAGTCGCAAGTGTATTTATATAGTCTTCGAGCGTAAATTTGGGCAGCATGCCCTTTGTGTTTACCTAATTTTCCAGCCATTTAGGCTTCATTATTTTTCCTCAACCAAAACCCAACATCACATGTATCAGCAATTCATGTCAAGAGCCGTTCCATAGGCTCACAATATCATAAAAACAAGATTCACAACAACCACAAGTATAGAAATTCAACTTAGCACAAGACAGATTTGACGTACGAATGCGGAAATAACATATCCGAGGCTACGCTTATCGGATTGAGGCGCAACCTATGCCGTTTCGAAGCTAAGACTCAGGGCTACAATGTTCATGAATATCACTAAGTCCAGTTTCTAATGCAACTTAGTCAAATCCTCAAATTACAGAACCGAAATCCAATTCGTCGGCTATTTATCCACACTGCACTGGAATGGACATAACTCAGTGTACACAAGTCCGAATCAGGTTTTCTTTGAGGCATTTTAAAGCTACTTCAGAACACTATAACTTTTATGTTTTGGCCCAGAGCTAAATCAGAATGGATCCTGGTCAAAAATCGTGATAACTGGACTGAACTGAAGAAACGGACTGCTGGGAAATTCTTAAAACAGTAGGGGTATTTTGGACTTTTCACGTTCTGCGTTGCTCCGATTGAGCTGAAATTTTGTAGGTAACTATAAAATACCATTCTCTACAACTTTCATGTTTTATGCCAAGCCAAATTCGGCCTCTAACATGGTGCAACAAAAACGGGCAGAATAGGATGAAAATTTCCAGAAATCTGAAATCTTTTGGTTTCAATTGAACTTTCTTCAATTCCTTGTTCCAATCACTACCAAAGCCCCTTGTATAATCTTATATACAACATATACTAACTATACAACAAGTTTAGGCAGAAATTAATCAAACTCTAACTTACATATTTCATCCAACAATCACCACAACAACTTGCATCACTTGTAATCAAACCCAAAACATGGACTATTTAACATCTTAAACAAGAATAAAAGGATCAAAGCCATAGATCAGATTTTATACCTCAAAAAGAAGGCTTGCAAGAGTGATCCTCCACTATTTCTTGAAATTTTTGGTTCTCTTAGCTTCCCAAGCTTCCAAACTTACGATCAATCGGTTTAGAATTTTTGTTTCTCACTTGGATGGTGTAAATCAAGAAGAAAATGGTTGTTTCTTGCTCTCCCTTTTCTCTCTCTCTTGCTCGGCTGTGAAGGTGCAGAAATGAGGAAGAAAGGCTGCTAATATGGTGTTAATAAGACAAGAGGATTAGGACTAATTGTGACCACAAGTTGGCCTAACACTTGGCTCAATTTCAACCACTCAAATTTTCTCTTTCCTTGTTTTTTCTTTGCCTTAAATTTCGGCCAATAGGAGAGCTAAGAGGGGGAAGATATTTTTCTCCATTAGTGATAAACTTGTATGGCAAGAAAGTGGTAGTCAAGTGGTGCGTTCAATCGGTAGTGCGCGGGACCCGCCGGTTCGCGCCGTTTTTCTTAAAAACACACGTACTAGGATTTTTACTTCCTATTTACTAACCTTATATCATTGCTACTACTCACAAATTATTTTTCACTTAAAAGTCACTTTTAATCACCAAATTGATCCTTGGTCAGTACCGAAAATTCATCCGGCGAAAAATCGCGAAAACCCTAATTTTGCTCAAATCTTGAAACCGAAGTGTAAAACCCTATTTCCAGGTTCATCTGCACTTATTGTTGAACAATTGGGTAGTAGGGCCTTAATAAATAATAATTTTCAAATAAAAGGAATTTTTTAAGAAAACGTGAGGAATTTACAATTTCAATAATTAACATTAGAATCTCTAGTAAAATATGAAAGATTTAAGAAACCGTTTAGTCACAAGTAAACTAGGGTTTTTGATTAAACATTAGGGTTTCTAGTCGTTTAAAATAAAATAAGGTTTTAAATCAAACCCGAAGAAATATACTTTAATATTTTCTTCACAAACAACCTCCTAATATTCGGGATGTTACAGATACGGCCAGGAGGGGCCGTTATTCGTTGGAGCCCGTCTAACCGTCTCCGACGGTGCGCGTGTAAAGAGAAGTATGCCTATCTGAACGCTCTCGTGTTTGCTCTGGACAAGGAGCGTAAGGTGTTGGCTAGAGAGAATGCTCGACTTGAGGTTGAGGCGATCCAGGATAGGGCGACCAACGAGAAGCAAGCTGCACATATTAAAGAGCTAGAATACGACGTGCTTGAGGTCGAGGGTAGAGTTGACGACCTCTGCGCTCAACTGAGGGAGGCTCGAGAGCGCGAGATTAAGCGAGCTCGTAAGGTCCGGGGTCGCGCTGAGTCGATCCTTAGTCTTGATGGCCTTGAGAAGTATAGCGATGAGGCTTCGTGTGCGGGGGCCGAGGCTGGTGAGGAGTCTACCCCGTCGCCTGGGTCCCAGACCCCGGCAACTGACTAGGCCTTGACTTTTAGGCTTCTTTTGGGATAGTTTGGTGGTTTTTGTATGTACATAGGGATAGGAATAGAGCCTTAGCTAATCGTTTTGGTTGTTTGGATTAGCTACGTGTAAATTTCTTTTGATAAGGCCATTCCTCGGAGAATCGTCTATGTTTTTCTGACTTGCCTGTACTTGACTCGACTGATTGTGTATATGTGTGTGGCTTGATCTTGCTTGGCTTGTATATATGTTTGTGACCATGTTTGCAATGTATCAATATGTGTTAATGTGAAAGTTTTGAGTGTTACTTACATGCCTTGTTACTACTTTGGTTTAGTACTCTTGCCTAGACCAAGTAAAACTTATGGAAGGTACTCGGAGTGGTCGGGGACGTGGGCGCGGAACTAGACAACCCACACCGGTTAGGGGTACGGGGGAAACCTCGACTGGACCCGATCCTGAACCCCAAGCCGACCCTAATGTGCAGATAGCTGCTGCTATGCAGCAAATGACAAACCTGCTAGCACAAGTAGTGCAGCAACAAGCCCAGAACCCAAACCCAAACCCTGGAAACCCCGGAAACCCTGGCCATCATATCGAGAGCGAAGATAGAGCTCTCGAACGTTTTCAAAAGTTTGCCCCGCCGAAGTTTATTGGGGGACCTGACCCGGACATTGCCGAGAGATGGCTTGAAAAGATGGTTGATATATTCGTAGCCCTACACTACCCTGACGAACGGCAGGTGACTTTTGCCGTGTTCCAGCTTGAGGGGGCGGCACGTTCCTGGTGGAACGTAATCCGACAGAAATGGGAAAGGGAGCAGACGCCCAGGACTTGGGTAAACTTCATTCGAGAGTTTAATGCGAAGTTTTTCCCTCCTCTAGTCCAGGAGAGGAAGGAGGACGAGTTTATTAGGCTCCGCCAAGGGACTCAAACTGTGGCGGAATATGAGAGTCAGTTCACCCGCTTGTCCAAGTTTCCGCCTGAGTTAATCATGACTGAACAACGACGGATTCGGCGCTTTATTCAGGGTTTGAATGTTGAGATTCAGAAAGACCTCGCGGTGGCTCAAATCACTGCGTTTAGCGAGGTTGTAGAAAAGGCCCAACGAGTTGAAAGTGCACGGTTGCAGGTCCGGAACTTCCAGGCGAAGAAGCGTGGCTTTCCTGGGAGTAGTTCTGCACAGGGTGAGAAGAGCACTCCCTCTAAATTTGGACGCGGAATGGGAGGTGGTCGACAATCTGGTGCAGGTAGAGGGACTCCATTCAGGGGTGGCCAAGCTGGGCGAGGACCAAGGGGAAATGCTCAGAGTGGCTTAGCTTCAGCACCTCGCGGTCCCTGCGCGCATTGCGGGAAGCCAAACCACAGCGAAGATAACTGCTGGAGGAAACAAGGTAAATGTCTGCGATGTGGAAGCGCGGACCACCAATTGGCTACTTGCCCGGTCCTGAAACAAGATGGAAAGGGAAGCCAACCACCGCCGAGGACCAATGCTGGACCAGCAAAGGGAGATGGGTCCAAGCCTAAAGTGCCAGCTAGGGTGTATTCCTTAGAGCCCCATCAGGTCCCAGAGTCTTCAGAGGTCGTAGAAGGTACGATCCCTATTTTCCACCGCTTTGCCAAAGTTTTAATTGATCCTGGTGCCACTCATTCGTTTGTTAACCCTGATTTCATGTGTGGCATCGATATAAAACCTGCTAGTTTACCATATGACCTAGAAGTTAGTACACCCACGGGGAATCAACGTTTGGTGACTAGTATGATTTATAGGGATTGTGATGTATGGGTAGGTGAAAAGAGATTTTTAGGAGACCTGATAAGCTTGTCCATTAAGGGGTATGACGTGATTCTGGGTATGGACTGGCTAGCCAAATATAACGCCCAACTGGATTGTAAAACGAAGGTGGTAGAATTTCGCATTCCTGGCGAGGCAACCTTAAGGTTGGATATAAGGGGTAGGTTAGCCTCATCTGCTTTGATTTCGGGCATTCGAGCTAGGAAACTGATAAGTAGAGGGGCTCAAGGATTTTTGGCCTTTTTGATTAATACCCCTACGGATAAGCTAAAAGTGGAAGACGTGGCCGTAGTGAGGGACTTTCCGGATGTATTTCCTGATGAGTTAGTAGCTTTACCTCCAGAACGGGAGATAGAATTCCAAATAGATCTGTTACCTGGAACCTCACCTATCTCAAAAACCCCTTACCGAATGGCGCCTGCGGAACTTAAGGAGCTTAAGTTGCAATTACAAGATCTTTTGGAGCGGGGATTCATTCATGAGAGTGGGTCTCCTTGGGGAGCTCCTGTCCTATTTGTGAAGAAAAAGGACGGAACCTTGAGGATGTGTATTGACTACCGGGGTCTGAACAATGTTACGATCAAGAATAAATATCCACTGCCTCACATCGACGAGTTGTTCGACCAGCTGCAAGGAGCAGTGGTCTTCTCAAAGTTGGACCTCCGACAAGGATATTACCAGTTGTTGATTAGAAAGGAGGATATACCGAAAACTGCTTTCAACTCGAGATATGGGCATTTCGAGTTCGCCGTTATGCCTTTTGGACTGACCAATGCTCCCGCCGCCTTTATGGACCTAATGCATAGGGTTTTCAAACCCGATCTAGACCGATTTGTCGTTGTGTTCATTGATGACATTTTGGTCTACTCTAAGACACGCGAGGAGCATGAGGAGCATTTGAGAGAGGTGTTGCAGACGTTAAGGGAACATCAGTTGTACGCCAAGTTCAGTAAATGCGAGTTTTGGTTGGAGAAAGTAGCATTCCTAGGGCACGTAATCTCTCACGAAGGTATTTCGGTGGACCCGGCAAAGGTAGAGGCCGTGACAAATTGGAAGAGACCAGAAAATCCCACGAAAATTCGTAGCTTTCTAGGGCTAGCTGGGTACTACCGACGTTTCATTAAAGATTTCTCCAAACTAGCAGGACCTTTAACTGACCTGACGAAGAAGCATGGTCGGTTCGTTTGGAACGCCCGATGCGAAACAAGTTTTCAGGAATTAAAGAGAAGATTGACCACGGCTCCAGTACTGGTCTTGCCAAATGGAGTGGACGGGTTCGCGGTGTATGCAGATGCGTCGCGAGAAGGCCTAGGGTGTGTTTTGATGCAGAACCGTAATGTAATTTCTTTCGCCTCTAGGAAGTTGAAGCTTCACGAGCAGAATTACCCGACCCACGATCTGGAACTAGCCGCGGTTGTGTTTGCTCTGAAAAAGTGGAGGCATTACCTATATGGGGTGACCTTTGAAGTGTACTCGGATCATAAGAGTCTTAGGTACCTTTTCTCCCAGAAGGAACTGAACATGAGGCAACGACGATGGATGGAATTTTTGGAAGATTATGACTGCACAATCAACTACCATCCGGGAAAGGTAAATGTGGTAGCCGATGCCTTGAGTCGTAAGGTGCAAGTAGCAGGGTTGATGATTAAAGAGTGGGATTTATTAGAATCCGTATGTGAGTGGAGACCCTGTCTTGGGAGCCATAAGGTGCTATTTAGCAATGTTAGGGTGACCTCCACTCTACTGGAACGCATTAAAGAGGGACAAAACGAAGATTTGATGGTAAAGAAGTGGAGAGAGAAAGTGGAGAAGGGAGAAACAACG
>NW_020863930.1:0-9658 GCF_003713205.1 Coffea eugenioides
CACTAGTGAGAGTTGACTATTTGCACACAACCTAAAGCTACTATTCCATTCTTTCTCCCCAAGTTTTAGCACACAAAACCTCTCTTTTCTCTCTCATCTTGGCCGGCCATAACAGCAAGGAAAAGAGGAAGAAGAGCTTCACTCAATCTTGCACCATCCTTGTTCCAAATCCTTCACAAATCATCAAACAACTTCCATACAACTTGGAGAGCAACTTAAGCTTGGTGAAAGGCTCCTTCTTGGCAGTTTTCTTAGAGCTTTTGGTACCAAAAATTTCTGGTTTCTCTCAAAGCTAGGAGGTAACCATCCAACGCCATCCAATCTTTCATTCTTGGCTTTAATGGGTTTTATCCTTGGTTTTGAAGCTTGTAGCTTCATTATTGTTGTTATTACTTGGATTGGATTGGTTGAAGTGGGCTCTATGAATTCCCACCTTGGTTGTATGGGCAGATATGATGATATAATGCTTGGTTTGAGTTGTTTAAGATGATTATGGATAGAGAATTGAAGGAAAGATCGAAGGAAATTGCGTAGGAATGTTGGGCCGAATCTGTCCGGTTTTACCGTGCTTTTATTTCGAAATTTTTGTGGGTTGTTTTGCTGTGAAACTGATGTATATATGTTTTATATGGTGTGTAGAAAGTTTCTATCAAAAATCATTTGAATTGGTTGAGAGAAACATGAAATTTTGAAATTTAATCAAATCTGGAAACTGTGTTCGGACAGCTTGAACAGTGTCCCTTTGATCGAACACATCTTTTTGTACAGACATCAAAATTGAGTGCCATTTATGGCATTTGAAACTAGACAGTTGTAGGTTTCCAACGGTATAAAATTCACTTTCTGGTTCTAAATGAGTGAGCCATAGTGAGTCGGCAAAGTTGCTGCCCTGTTCTGTTGGCCTATCCAAGAGAAAGGTACAAGCTACATTTTGTGGCTCTATTTTTTCTCACTTGAAAATCAATTTTTAAAATGATTTGGTTCTAATGTAAATGTAGATTTTTGTTGAATCTAGTTTCTTATCGCCACCGGAACCATTCTCAATTCCAAGTTGTATTGAGTGAGATATGGTCCAATTTCCAAACTGCGACAGAACTGGAAAACCCTTCTTTTTGCTGGACGACTGGTTTAGTTGTTTGTGAAATGTTTTATTTTGAAATTTTGATGTCAACCAACTATCAATTGCTTATGAAATATTCCTTGGACCTTGGTTTCACAAATTAACCAAAATGGGACTGGTTTCATGGTGCAAAGTGTTTGAAAAGGAAAAGAAAACAAGAAAACAGATTTGTCTTGGAAATTTCTTGACATTTCGCAGTGTTGTTAACTACCTTTCCGTACGAGTTTTTACATGATATTTGATAGAGGAATAGTCCTCGTAGGGGAGTTTAATTGTACCAAATTTGGTGTCATTTTAAGACCATTTCGATATACGAATGATGTGCCAAAGTTGTTCTTCAAACCTGGAAAATTAACTGAACTGTCTTCGATTTTGGCCAACTTTGAGCTGCTATATTTTGGCACCCAAAACTCCGAATTTAGTTCAGGTTGTTGTGTTTGAAACCTTGATTGAAATTCTCATTGTGTTACAAATTTCAGAGGCCAGTTCATTTTCTGTGAATTTTTTCGAATTTTCAAAGTTTGCCAAAAAACATGACCGAAACTGTCTTGTATGCTCAAATCAGCCACATTGAGCTGAAATTTGGATGTCTTCCGTTTAGACTCTTGGAAAGCTGTCTTCTAGGATTTTTAGCACTTTGGATCTAGTTTCTAACGGTATAAAGTTTTCCAATTTTGGACTTATTGAGTGCAAGATCTGATTTTTTTAAGTTTGGCATGCAAAACTGAAATTTGCCAATTTCTTAGAAAATGCAAATTTGGGAACTTGACTTCTTTTCTTGATATTGATTGAACATTTTTAACCTGATTCCATGGGGAATATGAATTTCCTTAGTAACCTTAAACTCCTCACTTTTGAATCTTGATTTTCGATAAAATGAAGCTTATAAGGACATTTACTTGAATTTTAAAGCTAGTGTTTATTCTTCCTTAATTGAGAAGGAATTTGTGAAAATTTGAGGGTAATTGTTAGTCGTTTCTTCAGGCGATCAAGAAGGCCTCGAAGAGAATCTCGAAGCGGATCATTAAAGACTTTTCACTCACTTTTGTTGGGAATTAGTGAGTGTCAAGTGCATGATTTGTTGAAATTATGTGAATTGTTTCTTCTGTACGGAATGGTTTACAACTGTTGAGTCGAGTATGTACTTTATCGCACTCATTCTCTTTTAACTGATTGTACAATTGAACTGCTCATAACTGAACTATATTTGTATGACTGGATGTCGTTGGAGTGAATCTCCTTGACTTATAACTGAACTGTTTGCATGTCGTTGGAGTGAATCTCCTCGACTTATAACTGAACTGTGGGGATGCCCAAATCTCAATTGGTTGACCTTGCGACTCGAGCCAGCAAGGGCTTGGTCGAGGAGCTTGGTGAACCATGAGATAACTGTAAGCTTGATCTATTGAGAAATCTTGCTTGGTCTACTCGCGTAGTAGTGCCTTTTGTAGAAGTTCAGGCGCGGTGCGGTGTATGGTGGATTAATTTGACGTTAAGTGGAGTTCTACGGACTTAAATACCGAACCGGTTGACGGATTGTCATCGCGGGAAGGTATTCGATCGAGCCTTGGCAAAGCAAGTGGAACCTAGCTCCTGAGAGCTCTTGTATCCTCATTGAATGTGTTTAATTGAAACTTTGAATTGTTTGAATGTTACAGCTTTATTTGTTACTTAAATGTTATTGGTATATGAACTATGTGTTTTGCATGCTTTTTCTTGGTCTCACTGAGCGTTAACTCGTCCCATTAGATTTGTTTTCCTTAGTAGGGGCCGAGATGGAAAAAATTATGGAGAAGCCGACTTGAGGCACTTTTGATTAGGGTTTTGAACGTATTGAACTAGACATCTTTTGGAAGTTGCGTATTTTGAGAAATGGTTGTATTTTTAAACTTGTGATGTAAGATGGGATATTCATGTATGGAAATGACTTCTTGTCCTTATTTCAACTTTCGTTATTAGTCGTTATCCTTTAAGTTTGAACTGCAATTGTACTGAGTCATGACAAGAGCTGAGCAGGCGTCCCGCCAATACCCTTTGGTTCGCCTTAGGGAGAAGTGGGGGCGTCACAGTTGGTATCAGAGCTTAGGCTTCAGATCTTTGTAGTGTATCTTAGACTTGAAGTTTAAGATGTCGGACTGTGGGATTGGTTTGGAAGTTAAGTGACCGCTCGTAGGGATGAAAATTAGAGCCTAGGTTTGAATTAGTGGACAATTAGGAGTTTTGGTCCTGTAAGAGACATGTGCGATAGTACGAAATGATCAAATCTAGTTTATTTAGTATACTTGGACCCATCTAAACTTTTAATTTTAATTGTAAGTTATGGAAGGTAACAGTGGTATTGAGTCATCTCGGGGACGCCTTCCGGTGGCCCATTATCGAGAAGGGCCTAGGGGAGCTCATTGGAGATATAATCCAACTCGCTGAACTAGGACTCCATGTGATTGCCGGAGAACTTAATCGTACCCAAATAACGGAGTGTTAACGGTGGTCGATGACCGGAGACGATTGTCCGAGAAAACTAAGGTAGTTTGAGAGGATAATCAAGGACCAAGTGTGTTGACTAAGGTAGTGAGGGAATAATGACCCAGTGTGTTACCTTGGTCGAACAAGTGGTGATGACAAGGTACTTAATGAGGGAAAATGAAGAAGAAAACTCCTAGTGCTAGAAATAAAAATGATCCTACGGAAGAAACAGAGACTTTTGGTTCCGCCAATTACTAAGCTAGTGATTTAAACTATTTTAATAGTTTTTGCCAAGGTTAGTCGGGGTGGTGCTTGTTCAAATACCATTGTATTTGTTGAACCGTATTATCTAACTTTTGAAACAATTGAATGTTACTTTTGAGATACTTGACTTTATTGCTTTATGACTTACAATCCATGATTGGGTTGTACACATTTGTGATTATTTCGGTGTCTTCCCTTTTATTTCATTTTGCATGATCAAAGTGTCACTTTTTAAACTTCGTTTATGTGCACTCATTGTGACAGCCCCACCTCCCCCTAAGTCGAACCAAAGGGTTCGGCGGACCGCCTGCCCAGCCCTCGCTGGGACTACGGATCCGGAACGAGCGTAAACCCTACCAACCGCTCAAAAGAACTTCGAGAAGATAACATTCATTGTCTGAAACCCAAACAAGCATAACAAACTTTAGATAACCGTGAGAAAAGACATTTTCCGAAACCAAAATCAACTGAGGAACAATGGTTAAACACTTTTATATACAGACTACCGCGGTTCGTTATCTAATCGTCCAGGCCCTTGCCGGCCCGACTCGAATAACTTAGCCACAGGATTGAGCTCATAGGTCATAGAAATCCGAACAGATGCAGACACAGATAACAGATTCAAATTTTGCATAGAAATTGGCACATGAACAGACTAGAGAACGAGTGTGATAAAGTACACCCTCGTCTCGAACAAATAAACAGATTGCAGAGCAGAAATCAAGTTAAACAGCAAATGGAGGGGAGTGGTACACTCACCGGCTCAACTTCAAAAGTTTTCACTTCAGATTGGCCTTAATCGCCAAGAAACCCTAAAATAATCAAGATAAACCAATTGAAGGTTTCACTTCCAGAATCGAGTAAACAAAATAACAGAGGCTCGCGACTACTAGTCGTATGCCTCGCCAAATAAATACTAATCGCGAGGGGTGGAAAACATGATTTTCTGTGAAAGCGAAAGGTGAACCATGCAAGACCGCTTAGGCCAGCAAAGACAAACGCAAAAGGATCCTGTTGCGTCAAATAGCAAGGTAAAACATTCCAATCACTTTGCGCGGACGCCTTCAGTAAAATTTGGCAGCATATCCCTTGTGTTTTCGACCTAGTTTCGGCAGCCATCATGGCTTCATTATTTCCTCAAATCATGTCCAACATCTGGCACAAAAATTCATACTCATTCCCAAAATCCGTTCACTAGGCTCAAAGTAGTACAAGTACAAAAGTTAGCTAGGAAATGATCGGAATAAAAACAAGCCCTAAAACTATTCAAATAAACACAATAAGATTTGTTTACAAGTCATAAACCAAGGCCAAGTATTACCAAAATAAGGTTCCATAAGAATATATAAGCATTAAAGGAAACCAGAAAAATCAGGAAATGTAACTATATTAGCCCTAACAACAAAAACAGTTTTGGCCTCCTTATGCGGTAATGGCAAAAAATGCGCTACGCTTATCGGATGAGGGTGTAAGACCCACCATCTCGAAGCTAAAAGATAGGGCTACAACAATGTAGAAGGCCACTCAGTCCAAATCCTAGTACAACTAGGTCAAATATGCAGAATACAAAACCAGAACCGTAATTGCAGGTTTACAAATCACACTATGCTGTAATCAGTACAACTCAGTCTATACAGGTCCAAATGCAGAAATTACAAAGGAATATGGTAGCTATGACATCAAGCTACATTTCATCAGAAGACCTCAACAATCAAATCCAAAGAAATTCCAGTCAAAACAGCCAATTACAAGCGCAGTTCGGCCATCCTGAAGGACCCAGAACAGCAACAGTAAAATCGACATTTCTCACTCTACACTACTCCAAATGACCTGAAATTTTACAGGAACCTCAAAAACATCATAACGTACAGCTTTCATGTTTTAAATCAAGAGGCCAGATTCGGCCTCTAACCATATGATACAAAACCGGACAGAAAGGGGGTACTGAAAACCGCTAACTTTGCACATTCAATCCAAAAACCCCAAAATTGTTGGCAATTATCAATCATGCATTCACAACCCTCCTAGAGTCATTAAACATCATTAAAAACCATCATAGATAACCACAACATCATGATCATATGAAACCAGAAAAATCACCAATAAATTGTAAACTTCACCATTTCATCCAAAAACAAGAATTAAAACACAAAATTCAACACTTTAGCTTCCACTAAGCACAACTCAAGCTTCATTAAGTGTAGGGGCAAGTTCATATACCACTCACCTAGTAAACAAGAGAGGGAGAGTTGTAGGACACCTTAGCTTCTCCAAAAAAACTTCACCAAATCACTCACTAGTCACTAGCACCAAATGGAGGGATTTTATGGAGTAGAAACAAGTTTAAGCACTTGATTTGGATGATTTGCACTAGATGGAGAGTTTTTCTTTGAAGAGTTTTTCTTTCTTCCTTGCTTGAGAGTGCCGACCAAGAGGGAGAAGAAAAGAGTGAATTTTGGGTAATTTTTGAGATATTTAATCCAAGGGTAAGAAAGGTAAAAAAGGTAAATAGTTGTCTTAGGCTTCAACCACTCACAAAGTGACACGTGTCACTTCATTAAATGCATTTCTATCCTTTTGTTTCCTCTCACATCAATCACATCTCATCCTCCACTTATCTCTTAACACCCGATAAATTTCACCCAATATCCGAAACTTAACCTTATTGGCCGAATTTTTCCGAACTTTTCGCACTAGTGGGGCCCACGTCCATTATACGTTCTTAATTTCTCAAAATCTATTCGATACGAGAAAAATCATCTAAAACTATATCTGCTCCTTAAAATTATATAAAAAAAATATCACGAAAATGCAGAAAACAAGCCATGAAAAATTCTAAAACCTAGAAAATGAAAATTACGGGTTCTCACATTGCATGTTTGGAATAAAAATGGCATTGGAGATGGAGATCAAAGATTTAATAGTGTTCAGTGATTCCAATCTGCTCGTGCATCAAACGCTCAAAGAATGGATAACTCAAAATTCAAAGATTTTGCCATGTCATTGCAATTTACTGGATTTGACAAACAAATTCGGAAGTTTGGAGTTCAAGCATATTCCACGTGCTCGAAATATTTTTGCTGATGCTTTGGCCACTTTATCTTCAATGATTCAACATCTAGAAGAGTTGGTGATTGACCCTATCCAGATTCAATTACAAAAAAAGCCTGCACATTGTCTAGTAATGGAAAAATCTTCTGATGGCCGTCTTTAGTACAGCGATATTAAGGAATTTCTCAAAATCGGGTCCTATCCTCCAGGCGCTGATACTACTGCTAAAAGCTTTTTGCGCAAATTATCATCCAAGATTTTCTTAAATGGAGAGGTGATATACAAAAGGATGTCAGACTTAGGCCTTCTAAGATGCGTTGATGAAGATGAAGCAGATTATTTGATGAAAGAAGTGCATAGTGGTATATCTCGATCACATATGAATGGACATTTATTAGCAAAGAAGATTATGAGGGCATGATATTTTTGGTTTACTATGGAGCATGATTGTGTAGTTTTTGTCAGAAAATGCATTAAATGTCAGTTGCATGAAGATGTTGTGATGACTCCAATTCTCCTTAGGGGTGCTGAAACCCTAATTGGTATCAGACAGGTCTGGGTGGGTCAGGGGCGGGGACGGGGTTGCTTGAGGGATGTGTGTAGGGCGGGCTGGGGGGCGGGCGGCCGGCGGCGCCGGCGGTGCCGCCCACCTGTCTAACTCTCGCCAAGGCTCAATACGAGTTAAATTTAAAGTTAACGGTACACAACCAATAATAAAAGCCAATATAAAGAAAAGTCGCTTCCTTATACAATCATTCAAGTCTTACATTATAAAGTTTTCAAAAGGTACCTCAACTTTTCCCAAAAATACAACCATCAAAAAACTGACTAAATTATATACATCCAAATTCTAATCAAAAAGTAGTAAAGTCAGCTTCTCCAAAAAATCTTTCCATCCGAGCTCCTGTTAAGGAAAACAGACTACGAGGGTGAGCTAACGCTTAGTGAGGCCAAGAAAAGTATGCAAACAAATAAGTTTAAGTAGCAATAACACTTGTACAAGAAATATAGCTAGCAAGTTCATGTAATTCACAAATAAGAGTAAAACACAATCAATAAGGATACGGGAGCTCTCAGGAGCTAAATTCCACATAGCTTGGCCAAGACCATGATCCAAATATCCCACGTTGACTCTCCGTCAACCAAGCAAGTACCAAATCTGTAGACTCCACTTTCATCAAATTCTGTCCACCGTTCCACCCTCTACCGGGCCCGCATGTCAAATAGAGAAGGTAATACTACTTGAGTATGCCAAGTAAGATCTCAAAAGATCAAGCTTTACAAGTTTCTCATGGTTCACCAAACTTCTCGACCAAGCACATCAAGTCAAGTTCAAGTAAGTCAAGTAAAAAGTCAAGTAAAGGAGAACGAGTGCGATAAAGTATACACTTGCCTCATCAAGCCATGTTCACGTATGCAAGTAAGATCAATCAAGTAGATATAACAATTCATGCACTTGACACTCACCAATTCAAAAGTAAGTGAGCAAATAAGGCCTTTAGTTATTCTCACCGGGATCCCTTTCGAAACCCTTTTGAGCACCTGAAGAAATAGTGACCAACCATTATTCACATATTTCCCCCTAGACCACTTAACATTCAAGAAGAAAAATGCATTTTGCTTAAACTTGGGACAACGCCTCAAAAGAGCTTCAATCCATCGAAAATCGAGATTCAAAATGAAGATTTAAAATCACAAGGAAAACTTGTATTATGCATGAAATCGAGTTTAAAATGAACCATAAATCTCAAAAGGAAGTTGGAAGTTCATAAAAGTGCATTTCTCAAGAAATTGGAAAATTTCAGCTTTATGCGACCGTACTTGGAAAATCGTATCTTCAGTTTGGCAAGTCCAAAAATTGGAAAATTTATACCGTTGAAAAATAGATTCAAAGTAGTAAAACTTTCCAGAAGACACTTTTCCCATATTCTAACTAGAAGCCATTCAAATCTCAGTTCAAATTTGCTGTTTCATGAAGACAGGGTAGAACCAGTTCTTGTTTTTCAGTAAAGTTTGAAAATTTGGTAAAATTCATGGTTATTGAATTAACCTCTTAAATTTATAACACAACAACATTTTCAAGTAAAGTTTCAAACACAACAAGCAGAACTAAATTCGAATTTTTGAACAACAAGATACAACAGTTTGAAGATGGCTAGATTTCACAACCTGTTCAACAATTTTCCAGTTTCCAGCTTTGACACAGTTTTGAAATCAGACCATATCTAACTCTACACAAGTCCAAATTGAGAATGGTTTATGGTGTTAGAAACTAGATTCAAAATTCTATATTTCATCAGAATACATCATTTTTAAACTCCCATCACAAGTGAGACAAAATTGAGCGACAATATACAGCTTCCCAGTTTCTCTCGGATAGACAGATAAAACAGGTCAGTCCATTTTGCCGATTCGTTACGGCTCACTCAAAATGAACTAGCAGGGGAATTTTATACTGTTTGAAATTTCTTGGTGTCTAGTTTTAAATTCCATAAATGGCACTCAATTTTGACTTTTGTACAAAGAGTTATGCTCAGACAAAGTACCAGTGGCCGGCTGGCCTGATAGCAAATTTCTAGATTTCTTCCTTTTCTAAAACCCTAGTTTAATGCAACCAATTGAAATGATTTTTGAAAGGCAATTTCCACACACATAACACAACATATATCACTCAGTTTAGCAGCCAAATAACCAACAAAATTTCAAACTCCAAGCAAGACAACCAAACAGAAAATTCGGCCAGCACCTCTCATGGTTTCC
>NW_020863931.1:0-23125 GCF_003713205.1 Coffea eugenioides
TTAGTTAATCGATCCACTATTACCCAAATCACATCATGCCCCTTTTGTGTTTGTGGCAACCCTGATACAAAATCCATCGTTATGTGCTCCCATTTCCATTCAGGGATCTCTAAAGGCTGTAACAGACCTGACGGTTTTTTATGCTCAGCTTTCACTTGTTAGCACGTAAGATACCTTTCTACAAACTGGGCAATCTCCGCCTTCATATTCTCCTACCAATACAGACTTTTGAGATCTTGGTACATCTTATTATTCCCTGGGTGCACCGTATACCTAGAGCGGTGTGATTCATCCAAAATCTCCCTCTTTAACTCCTCTCCCCTAGGTACAACAACACGATTTCAGAACTTTAAGATTCCATCAGGACCTAGGTTAAAGTTAGGCAACTCCCCTTTCTTCACCTTTTCCATCCACTTTTGCACCATTGGGTCTTTCACTTGGCCCTCTTTGATCCGATCCAATAGTGTCGACTTCACCTCAATATTTTCAAAAATCACCTTCTTCGGTTCCAGACGAGGCTTCCACTCACCTACATCTTCCAACAAGCTCCACTCTTTCACCATGGAACTTGCTAGTTGAGCCTTTCGGCTTAAAGCATCTGCTACAACGTTGGCCTTTCCGGGATGATAGTTAATCGTGCAATTGGCCACCGACGTTGTCTTAGATTTAGCTCCTTCTGAGAAAATAGATACTTAAGGCTCTTGTGATCCGTATATACCTCGAAAGTCACACCGTATGGATAATGTCACCATTTTTTTCAAGACAAACACAACAGCTGCAAGCTCCAAGTCATGGGTTGGATAGTTCTGCTCATGAGGTTTTAACTTTCGAGACGCATAGGCAATCACATTCCTATTTTGCATCAACACGCACCCTAGCCCCTCTTTCGAAGCATCGGTATAAACCGTGTAGCTATCATTCCCATTGGGCAAAGCTAAAACTAGAGCCATAGTCAATTGCTTCTTAAGTTCTTGGAAACTACTCTCACACTTAACATCCCAGATGTACTTTCCTTGTTTCTTTGTCAAGTTAGTTAAGGGTCCTACAATTCTCGAGAAGTTCTTTATAAATCGGCGGTAGTACCCTGCTAAACCTAGAAAACTTCGCACCTCTGTGGGATTCTCTGGTCGCTTCCATTTGGCTACAGCTTCCACTTTCGCCGGGTCTACAGCAAGCCCATCTTTTGAAATTATATGACCTAGGAACGACACTTTTTCCAGCCAAAATTCACACTTGCTGAACTTAGCGAACAATTGGTGCTCTCTTAGGGTTTGCGGCACTATTCGCAAGTGTTGTTCATGCTCCTCCCTTGACTTCGAATATACTAAGATATCATCAATAAACACCACTACAAACCCATCCAAGTAAGGTTTAAACACTCGATGCATTAAATCCATGAACGCTGCTGGGGCATTGGTTAAGCCAAAAGGCATTACCGCAAACTCAAAATGCCCATATCGAGTGTTAAATGCCGTTTTTGGCACATCCTCCTTTCTGATTCTCAACTGATAGTACCCTTGTCGAAGATCCAATTTAGAAAACACCACAGCCCCTTGTAACTGATCAAACAACTCATCGATGTGGGGCAAAGGATATTTATTCTTAACAGTTACTACATTCAGTCCTCGATAATCAATGCATAACCTTAAACTCCCGTCCTTCTTTTTAACAAATAGCACTGGAGCTCCCCATGGTGACTCGCTCTCATGTATGAATCCCCATTCTAGCAAGTCTTGCAATTGCACTCTTAACTCCTTAAGCTCAGCAGGTGCCATTCGATAAGGGGTTTTCGAAATGGGAGTAGTTTCGGGTACTAGATCAACCTTAAATTCAATCTCCCTTTTAGGTGGCAATGACCCCAACTCCTCCAGAAATACGTCCGGATATTCTCGGATTACCGGCATGTCCTCCAACTTAATCTTCTCTCCCAGAGTGTTAATTAGAAAAACTAGATAATCGTGCGCCCCATAACTAAGCAATTTCCTAGCCCTTATTCCCGAAATGAGCGCAGATGAGGCTAACATACCCCTCACGTCTAACTTCAAAGTTGCCTCACCTGGTATGCAAAACTCTACCACTTATCCTACAATCTACACGAGCATGGTAACGAGCTAGCCAATCCATACCTAGAATGACATCGTACCCCTTAATGGCTAAACTAATGAGGTCGACTACTAATTTCCGTTCGCCAACCCAAATATCACAATTTCTGTACACTTCATTTGCAAGTAAAATTTGATTACCCGTAGGTGTTCTTACTTCTAAGTCATAAGGTAGACTTTCAACTTTATGTCAATTCCAAGCATAAATGTAGGGTTAACAAAAGAATAAGTGGCACCGGGGTCTATCAAAATTTTGGCTAACCGGTGAAAAATAGGAATCGTACCTTCCACTACCTCCGTTGGTTCAGGCACGGATTGTTGGTCCAGCGAATACACTCTGGCCGGTACCCTCGACCTGGTCCCTCCGACATTGGTCGGCTTTGGGTTTGACCTGGCAGTCGACTGAGTATCACTGATCAACGGGCAGTTGACTATTTGGTGCTCCGTACTTCCACACCTTAGGCACTTCTGAGCCTTTCTCCAACATTCATCCACTGTATGGTTCAATTTTTCACAATATCCGCACGTTACTCGGGGAGTGGAGGTTTGGCCTCCCTGCGGAATGCCTTTACCTTGTCCCCTACCACTTTGGCCTCCCCTCTGGGCACCTCCTCTCTAAGCACCTACCCTAGATGCACTCGAAAACCGTCCACCTCCAGCCCCACGACCGGATTTAGCGGGTGGCATGTTCCGATCACTCCGCACTGACCCTTGGGCTCCACTAGGTACCTCTTTCCGTTTTGATTGGAAATTTCTCATTTGCGCCCTAGTAGTCTCTATCATTTGGGCATTCTCCAGAACCTCCGTAAACGTATTAATCTGAGCTGCCGCCAAGGCCTCTTGTATCTCCATATTGAGTCCTTGCACAAATCTCCGTACTCTTCTTTGCTCCGTAGCTATCAGTTCAGGAGCAAATTTTGATAATTTCGTAAACTGAGTCTCATACTCAGCTACACTAGAAGTTTCCTGTTGGAGCTTAATAAACTCGTCCTCTCTCTTCTCCTGGACGATAGGAGGAAGGTATTTCTCATTGAACTCCCGTACAAAGTTTAACCAGGTCCACGCAGTTCCCTCTCTTTCCCATTTGGCCCTAATTACATTCCACCAAGCCCTGGCTGGACCTTCGAATTGGAAAACAGCGAATTGTACTTGCCTATCCTCTGTATAGTTTAAAGCGGCAAAGATGTTGATCATGGCCTCTAGCTAGTTCTCGGCTCCTTCTGGGTCTGGTCCTCCCAAGAATTTAGGTGGGGAGAACTTTTGGAATCTCTCTAAGGCCCTATTTTGCCCCATATCGGGGTCCCTAGGTTGATTTACAGGGGCTTGACCCTATTGTTCCACTAGACAGGCCAAAATATTAGTCATTTGTTGGATTACAGTTGCCACTTGATCTCCCCCTACAGCCTAGGGTTCAGGTTGTGGCTCAATCGTTGCCTCTCTCTCCTCTCTCGATTCTTGTACCGACTCCTGTGCTTGTCTACCCCCACGGCCCCGACTAGGACCGCGTCCTCGGTTAGTTCCCCTGGCTTGACTTCTTCTACCCTCCATGTTTTGGATTTAACCAACTATGGACATATAAACAAAGTAAGGTATGGCTCGTATCGCACGTTGCAAAAAGATGAATAGAGGCAATAAAACACGTAATAAACAAGCACTTTATATACATAGCAAACAAGTCACATATACATGCCACCCTAGATAAATCAAAGGCTATACTAGCCAAGGAACATAGAACAAAAGAAACCCTATTTACATCCACCATGACACGTCAAAGTCAAAAACAAAAGAAAACGTGTCGTCCAACTATGTTCCTAACTATCCCACAAAAATCTCCTTAAACCTCAATCCTAACAAGTCGTCTGGCTAGACGCCGACCGAACCGACTCTGAGGATGCACTCGACTCCTCCTCCGGGTCCTCCTCAGGAGTACCAGGAACGACAGGAGCTACAGGCGCTTGACCCTCCTCGGCCAAGTCCTGTATCACATCATCCACCAGTGCCTCGCACTCAGTCAGGATGTGGCCGGTCCGGTCTCTGATATCCCCAACTACTCGCATAAGGCGTCCAGTCGTCGCCTGAGCCTGCTCGCGGAAAGCATCAGTCTGCTGCTGCTCCTCCAGAATCGAGGCCTCCAACTCTCGGATCCTAGCTCCCTGGTCTCGGAGAGTAGCCTGGAGACGCTCTATCTCAGAATAGCACCTACGATTGGTGCTACCCAATCGTCTCCGCTCGTCATCCACCGCAAGCACTACCCGATCAGGGTAGGAGTAGGTCTTCCAGCAGTCGCAGCGTCGGATCTTGTGCGCTGGGGACCACTGCTTCACTGGCCCATCGGGGCTCTCCTGATACGAGATCACGCGATAGACGGGCCCCTCCAGATGTGGCTCGTCAATAGGAGCGTCAGTAGGTACGGGCTGAGACGGCCCAACACTCCCAGATGCATCAGTACCCGCCATCACCTAGGTTTGCAAATAACATTGCAAGGTAAGTACAGGAGACGTAGAAAATAAGGCTAAAGGCTAAACTCAAGGATAAAACCCTAGCCTATCGTGTCAAGCTCTCAATCTATCCAGCACTCAATCTATCCGGATCAATTCGCAACCTAGGCTCTGATACCACCTGTGACGACCCCACCTCCCCCTAAGGCGAACCAAAGGGTTTGGCGGACCGCCTGCCCAACTCTCGCCAGGACTCACTCACTCGTATAACGTGCATACTTCCATAGACAATAAATAACATCGCAATTCAAGCTTATAATTTACTTTGATATAAAATCAAGGTGCAAAGCCTCAATATACCCAAACTGGTTTAAAGTGTATACAATCCCAAAACAAAACATTCTATTCGAGGAATAGCGCGAGTACAAGTCAAAAGTCAAAACAACTAGACTACGCTAGTTTTTACACGTCTCACGCCTCGCTCGTACCCTGTAAGGAAAACAAAACTAACGGAGTGAGCCAAAGTTCAGTGAAGTTCCAAATATCCAATTGGCCATCAAAGAAAATACTAACAATGTAATAGTGAAATAACGAGCAAACAAGTCCAACCAAAGAAATAATACTTCAGGTAATCAAAAATATATGGATCATATTCACATGCAAGGATACAGTGGCACATGTCTCTGCCCCATCCCAGCTTGAACGATTGGTAGTCGACACTCCGTCAACTTTCAAGTAATAACTAGTCTAGAAAGAAAACCCCACTTCACGCCAGTCTCCGTCCACCGATCAACCCCCTTATCCGGGCCCGCACGCCAGACGAAACACGGGTGGTAATACTCGAGTATATCGATTGGTCGAGGAGATAACACTCCACTAGACATTACTAGTTTCCTAGGGTTCGTTATCTAATCGACCAGGCCCTTGCCGGCTCGACTCGATTAACTAGCCACAGGGTTTCTGGAATTCCAGACAAGATATAATTTATATGCATGTAGAGCAAGTCAAGTGAAATCGGTAACAAGTACAATTCTTGCTAGGGCAAGTGCGATAAAGTACACCCTTGCCCGAGCAATCATTTATATATCATGTAGTCATATTGGTCAAAGATAAATCACAAATACCAAGTTCAATCAGATATTTGAAAGCACTCACCAAAACAAGTATAGTGCTTTTAATGATCTCGTCCAGGTGGTACTCCTGGCTTGGAGTCCAAATTTGCGATAAAACGTTGCTTAAGAATTTGGAAAATCAAGTAAGGTTTGAAACTTAGACGTTTCGTTCAATAAGAATCAAGAAATTGAAATTCACTTGGAGAATAGTCGTGAAACGGTTGCTCGCTTTTCAAACTGAAAAGTTTTGTAAGATGTATACTTGGAAATAACTTTTTGAGTTGAAAGTGCAAGGAAAACGAATTTATAGTGATTATTACCATTTTTCCTAAGGGTACAAGTTCGGCTAGGTTCTAACATATAACCCTCGATAACCAAGGTAGCAAAAGTCCTAGACGGTTCAAGTGTTATTCACTTACCAACTTTACCCAAGTCGCAAGTATATTTCTCTAGTCCTCGAGCGTAAATTTGGGCAGCATGCCCTTTGTGTTTACCTAATTTTCCAGCCATTTTGGCTTCATTATTTTTCTCATTCAAGCCCAAGTTTATACACAACACAAATGCATTTCAATAGCCATTCCATAGGCTCAAGACAATACAAGGACATAAATCAACTAATAACAAATGCGGAAATGAAGTTTACAAAAGACAGATTTGACGGGTTTTTACGGAAAGAACACATCTGAGGCTACGCTTATCGGATTGGTGTGCAACTTTTACCATTTCGAAGCTAAGACGAAGTCCTTCAACTTTCATGAAGATCACTTGGTCAAATTTCTAGTGTAACCTAATCAAATTCCCAGTTCACCGAACCAGGTTCCAACTAATCGGCTAATTAACCGTACTACATTTAAATGGCCATAGCTCAGGCTACCAAAGTCCTTTTAAGGCGTTCTTTGAGGCGTTTAAAAGCTAAGACAGAGTACTAAAACTTTCATGTTTTGGAAAATGGCTAAATCAGCTCGGATCATAGTGAATAAACACAGTCAATTGGATGAACTGTCCAAAACGGATCACTGGAAATATCCTAGGGCAGCGAGGGTATTTTGGTCTTTTCACAGGCTACGTTGCTCCGATTGAGCTGAAATTTTGTAGGCACTATAAAATATCATTCTCTACAACTTTAATGTTTTATGCTAAGCCTAATTTGGCCTCTAACATGATGCAATAAAACCGGACAGAATGGGCTAAAATTTTCCAGAAATCTGGAATTTTTCGTTTTCAATGCAACCTTTCTTGATTTCTTGCTCCAATCATCACTACAACCACTTATATAAGCTTAGATACAACATATATCATCCATATAGCAAGTATAGGCAGCAAATACCTCAAACCCTAACTCACATATATCACCTTTAAATCATCATAACAACTTGTATCACTACTAATCCACCCACAACATGAATTATACAACAACTTAAACCAAAATAAAAGAACCAAGGCCATGGTTTAGCCTTATACCTCAACAAATGAAGCTTGCAAGAGTAATACTTCACCTCCTCTTGGAATTCTTGGTTCCCCTAGCTTCTCAAGCTCACAACTCACACTTTAATCGGTTTAGAATTTTAATTCCTCACTTGGATGGCTCAACTCAAGAAGAAGGAAGTTTGTTTCTTGCTCTCTTTCTCTCCTCTCTTGTCTCGGCCAAGCAGCAGAAAAATGGAGGGAAATGGAGCAAAATGAAGGATAAGAAGGTTGGACTTTTGGCTTGTTTAAGTAGCCATGGTTGAGTGACACTTGTCACCACTAATACCAACCAAAATTTTCTTTTTTCTTTCTTGCATTTTTAGCCCTAAATTCGGTCAAAGCTAGCTGAAAAATAAGAGGATATTTTGCTCAAATATTAATGAGCTTGTATGGTAAGAAAGTGGTGATCAAGTGGTGTGTTCAATCGGTAGTGCACGGTACACGTCGGTTCGCACCGTTTTTCCTTAAATCACACGTACTAGGTTTTTTTCTTCCTATTCACTAACTTTATATCATTGCTTCTAATCACATATTATTTCTCAACCTAAAAGTCACTCTTAAGCACCAAATTTGATCCTCGCTCCGTACCGGATAATTACACTACGGATACACGTGAAAACCCTAACTTGCTCCAACTTGAAAACGAAAAGTGAAACCCTACTTTCTAGGTTCATTTGCACTTATTGTGGAATGATTGGGTAGTAGGGCTATAATAAATGAATAATTTACAAATAAAAAGGCATTTTTGAGAAAAATATAAGGAATTTGCAAGTCCTCATAGCGGTCACTCAACTTTCAAACCAAAACTGTGACGCCCCGAAAAAAAAGAGTTTGAGAACCCGGAAATTTTCTAATTTTCTAGGGTTTATTGTGTTTAAAACAAAACCCGCCTTTTCTACATTTTCTTGATTAGAAAAAAATCCCAGATAAAGTTTATGAGCAAAAATAGTTTTAAAATGATTTTTCTAGTATCGGTTAGTTTTTGAGAAATTAAAAGCGTATTTTGGATGTGGGACCCACTAGTGCGAAAAGTTCGGAAACATTCGGCCAATTAGGTTAAGTTCCGGATACTGTGTAAATTTATCGGGTGTTAAGAGATAAGTAGAGGAGTGTGAGGTGATTGATGTGAGAGGTGACCAAAGGATTGAATTGCATTAATTGAGGTGACAAGTGTCACCATTTCATTGGGTATGGCTTATGACAACTATTCATGGTTTTTGACTTTGGACCAAATTGGTTAAATATCTAAAAAAATGAACCAAAAATCTCTTATTCTTGTCTTCCTCTTGGCCGACTTTCTTGAGCTTCAAAAGAGAGAAAAACTCTTCAAGTTTTGGCTTTCATCTTGCTTCAATCAAACCATCCAACCTTCTAAACTTGTTTCTACTCCATAAAATTCTTCCATTTGGTGCTAGTGAGTTGCTTAGTGAAGTGTTTTGGAGGAGCTAAGGTGGTCTACCACTTCCTCTCTCTTGTTTACTTGGTAAGTAGTGATTGACTATCCTCTTACACCTAATGATGTTGAATTTATGCCTAATGGTGGCTATAGTGTTGGAAATTGTGGGTTATTTCTTGGTTTGGAATGAATTGGTGAAGTTTTTATTTTTTTGAGGAATTTTCTGATTTAATGTGATCATGGTCTTGTGGATGTTTATGATGGTTGGTAATAAGGGGCTATGACTCTAGTGAATGTAGATGATAGGAAATTGCAACCAATTTTGGGTTTGGAAGAAATTCTGGAAAATTAGGGTTCTTGAAGCTACATTCTGTCCGAAATTTTAGGTCATAGATGAAGGCCGAATTGGCCTTATCTCAAAACATGAAAGTTGTAGGTATTGATGCATTTGAAGTTCCTGCAAAATTTCAGGTCATTTGGAGTAGTGTAGAGTGAGTTATGCCGTTTTTACTGTTGCTGTTCTGGGTGATCAGAATGTGCGAACTGTGATTGTAATCGTCTGTTTTGACTGGAATTGGTTTGGATTTTGTTGTTTGTGTCTTCTGATGAAATGTAGCTTGATTTCTTAGCTATCATATGCCTTTGGAATCAATGCATTTGGACCTGTATAGACTGACTTGGACTGATTACAGTTTTGTGTGATTTGGGAACCTGCAATTACGGTTCTGGGTTGGTTTTCTGCATTTTTGACCTAGTTGTGCTAGGATTTGGACTGAGTGACCTTCTACATTGTTGTAGCCCTGGTTCTTAGCTTCGAAACGGTGGGTCTTGGACCTCCATCCGATACTCGTAATACCTTTGGTGCCATTACCGCAAAAGGACGTGAAAACTGTTTTCTGGTTTTGAGCAATTGTGGTTAATTGCTATGTGATTGGGTTTGATTGTAGGATGGAAAGGATGAATTTATAGGGAAATGCTGTCCGATTTTTAATAGCGTTGGTTACCTTAAGTTTCATGTGAAAGGCTTGGACGTGAATGATGGAATTGGCTATATTGGACGAGGATTGTGAGCCGTGGAGGTGAGTGACCTCAAACTACTTCTAAAGTTATTTATGAACCGTTTCGTACATTATTTACTTTTGAACTGTTTCCAAAGTTACTTTTGAAATGTTTTCTTGCATATCATGCGTGCTGGCATGTGAGTGTGCCTTGTTTGCTATATTTCTTGACTTCATGACTTGTATTTTGAGTTGATAACGTGTTAAGCGCTTATAATGATTTCCAAAACGAGTTTTCGAGGCGAGTGTGTACTTTATCGCACTCGACCTCGATAAATGTGAAATGTTCGATTGAAATGTTACTTGCGCATGAATATAAGCCCTTTTGGGCTGAACTGGCCATTGCCCCTTGTTACCGGTCGTCTTGAGCCAGAAGCGGACTCGGTCAGGCGATTAGGAACTTGGGTGAACGTTTGGTATACTCGAGTATTACCTATGTAGGTTGGTGGAGCCTGGCCAAAAGCCAGGGACGGGGTGAATGAAATGAAATGAATGACCAAATGAGCGAGGAAATGTCAGGAGAATGAATGTATCCTTTCATGAATGTTACTATCGCTTTCCATTGTAAATGTTTCTTGAATTATTGATAATCCATATTTACTGTTTTGCAAATGATGTAGTTGTTTCCGGATTTACCATTTAATTTATGACATCATTGCTATATGACATCATTGAAATGAACTATGGTTAAACCGATTTGATTAATGATTTTCTGGTTACTCGCTGAGCTTTTAGCTCACCCCAAAACATTTTTTTTCCCCTCCACAGGGCTCAAGGCGAACGAAGGACTTGTAGTGCTTATTCACGTGAATGGATGGCCTATATTTTGTACAATTTGGATTTGGAATAATTTTATGTATAGTTGGAAATTGTTTTAGCTTCGCTTTTGACATGTAATTATTGGAGACTTGGATGTTTATTTGTGGACCATGTGATGTATATTTGAGATTTATATTGTAATATATTTGAGGATTGTAGTGATCGACTGAGTCCCGGCGAGAGCCGGGCAGGCGGCCCGCCGAACCCTCTGGTTCGCCTTAGGGGGAGGTGGGGTCGTCACAAAAACCCACAGTCTGGCATCCTAAACGTTTAAGTCTAGGATACACTACAAAGATCTAAAGCCTAAGCTCTGATACCAACTGTGACAGCCACACCTCTCCCTAGGGCGAACCCTAGGGTATCAGCGGACTGCCTGCCCAGCTCTCACCGGGTCTCAGTCGTTCAATGTACTAATAACACAAATGAAACAGACGAGATATCTTCCAAGCAAGGGAATGAAACCCTGATTGAAATATAATCACTAATCCAACATTCAGACTTAGTATTTAGATAACTAATTGTCTACTACCACTCCATACTCAAAATAACATAGCATAAGTCGAACTTACGGATACAAGCTTACCAGTCTGCTTAAACAAAAGTTACAACCTCAAAACACAAATACAAGCAAAATAAAGCTAAGAAAGCTCTTGAACAAGTCCCTTCCCGATCTGTTAAGGAAGACAAAAGGAATGGGGTGAGCTAAAGCCCAGTGAGGTTCCAAATAAAGCAAATAAACACATAACCACATAAGGTCACAAAGTAACCAAATAAACACCGTACAGTAAAATAACAGTTTAATCACAGTTCAATTCAAGGATACGGGTGGCTTTCAAAAGCCAAAGATCCACTTGAGCTTGATCATAATTGCCTCCTGTTGACACTCCGTCAACACTTGTATGCATAGTATATAGGGTCCATAGAACACCACTTTCACCAATCTCCGTCCACCAATCAACCCCTTACCGGGCCCGCACGCCACAAACAGTAATTTGGTAATACTCGAGTATACCAGGAATCCAAGATTCCAAAGAAACAGTATCAAGTCAAGGATTTTACCACTGGTGGTGCTGGGCAACACAACAAGCAAGCACAACGGCTATACTTCACCAGGGACCTCCAAACATTAGTCCCCAAGGTTTATCGGCCTTCTTGACCAAGCCCTTGCTGGCTCGATACAACCGACTCACCTAAGAGGTTGGGTACCCAAACAGTAGCAGTAGTTGATGGGATATCACCCAAACAACTCAAACACAGTCATATCTAGAGAAATCACATCTCATAATAACAGTATACAGAGCCTCATTGAAAACAAGGGAGGTCGAGTGCGATAAAGTACACGCTCGCCTCCATTTTATCAAAACAGTAGTTGGCTCCAACAGTCATAAATTGTGAGAACCCGTAATTTTTCCCATTTTCTAGGTTTTATTATCTTTCATGGCTTGATTTCTGTATTTTCGTGATTAGGAAAAATTCTAGATCTTTTTAAGGAGCAAATATAGTTTTTGGATGATTTTTCTAGTATCGAATAGGTTTTGAGAAATTAAGAGTGTATACCGGACGTGGGACCCACTAGTGCGAAAAGTTCGGAAAAATTCGGCCAACTAGGTTAAGTTTTGGATACTGGAATTAATTTACCGGGTGTTAAGAGATAAGTAGAGGTTGCAATTTGGATTGGTGTGAGAGGAAACAAAGTGATAGACTTGCATTAATGGAGGTGACAAGTGTCACCATTGGATTGGTCCTTAAGTAAGACTACTATTCCTTTTCTTACCATTGACCAAATAAATCAAAAAAATAACCAAAAATTCACCATTTTCTCTTCATCTTGGCCGAGCTCCTTGAGCAACAAAAGAAAGAAAATTCTTCAAGATTTTGCCTTCAATCTTGCTTCAATCAACTTACTCAACCATCCAACCTTGATTTTGCTCCATAAAACCACTTAAGGGAGTGATAGTGAAGTGTTGTGTGGAGTTATTTGGAAAGCTAAGAGGACTTGTTGCTCTCTCTCTCTCTTGTTTCTAAGGTGAGTTGTGAAGAACCACTCTCCTCCCTTTATTGATGCTTAAATCATGCTTAGTGGTAGTATGAGATGCAATATTATGGATTATTTCTTGATTTGTGGTTGAATTGATGAAGTTTTATAATTTTTGGGGATTTTTCTGTTTTAATATGAACATGATTGTGTGGCTATATATGATGATTGGAAATGATGTTTAAGGACTCTATGAGGTGGAAAAAGTGGTTAATTGCAAACAATTTCTGTTTTGGAAGAAATCTTGGAAAGTTAGGGTTTATGATGATAACATTCTGCCCCGTTTTGTAGCTCCTAGTTAGAGGCCTAATTGGCCTTGTATTAAAACATGAAAGTTGTAGGGAATGATATTTTAGAGGTTCCTACAAAATTTCAGGTCAATCGGAGTAGCGTAGCTTGAGAAAAGTCGAAATTACCCTTGCTGTTCTGGTTTTACCCGAATTGGAGAATTGCTTCTGTAATTGGTTATTTTGGTTAGGAATGTTTCCGAATTGGTTGTTGAGGCCTTCTGATGAAATGTATCCCTGTTTCTTAGATTTCATCTGGTTCTGGAATTTCTGGATTTGGACTTGGATAGCCTGATTTATGATGTTTCCGCTAGAATGCGTTCTGTGAATCTGTTTTTGTGATACTGGTGTAGTATCTTGCATTTGTGACCTGGTTACACTCGAAACTGGGTTGAGTGACCTTCTGTAATATTGTAGACCTATCTCTTAGCTTCGAAACGGTGGGTCTTGGACCTTCATCCGATAATCGTAGTGTCTTTGGTGCCATTACCGCAAAATGAGGTCAAAAACTATTTTTTTCAGGGTTACAACTAGTTTCATTTCCGGATTTTCTGGTTTTCCCTAATGCTTGTATATGCTTATGGAACCCTATTGGGGTCGTATTTGGCATTGGTTTATGACTCGTTATCGAGTCTCATTGTACTTGTTTGCATGTTTTAGGGCGTGAGGGTGGTTCACGACGTTCTTTTGAGGGTAGTGCATGAAACACCATTTGCAAGCTTGGTGAGTGTACTACTCACTTATGTGTTACTATATAGCTTTGATAGTTGAACTTGATGAGTTGAATGTTACTTGATTGAAGTGAGAGCGTACTTTATCACTCTCACTTATTGTTTCTCTTGTTATTGGAATGTTACATGAAGTGAAAGTACTTGATTTGGTGTCGATTGGACGAGTATCCAACGACTACAATTGTTATCTTTGAGCTCAACCCCATTGGTAGTTGATTGAATCGAGCCGGCGAGGGCTTGGTCGTGCCAATTAATGATCCTTGGGGAAAGTGTTATATGGAATCTTGTAGTATGAGAGACTCTCGATTCCGGTATACTCGAGTAATACCACAGTGCAAGTGTTTGAAGTTCGGGCCCGGTAGGGGGATGTTAGGTGGATGGAATGGAAGTAAAGTGGAGTCTACGGTTGGTTACTTTAGAACATTGACAAAGAGTCAATGAGATCCGATCAAGAATGCAAACGAGGAAAAGGGCTCTTGAGAGCCACCCGTATCCTTTTATCCTCAATATTGACGTGTGCCTTGGCTTACTTTTGATGAATTGAAATGAAAAGCTTTATGCCTATGTGAACTTTGTTGCTTGGGTAGTATTCTCACTGGGCAATTAGCTCACTCTATTCCTTTTGTTTTCCTTACAAGAAAATAACTACTTTTGGACTGCAATTGATAATTGGTTGCCGAAATGAGCTAGTTGGACATATCTTTTGTATAGCTCATTTATTGAAACCCTAAATGTACTTTTGGGTCTGTTTCTCTTTTGATTTGGCAAACCATACATGTATCCACTTTTGAATACTTTTGTATGCAACTTTGGATTATAAATACTAAAGTTCAAGATGTGAACATTTGCTTGGTTTTTGGTTGGGTTCTGACGGGTCGGTTACTATTCATGGCCGACTCCGGATTTCATTTTTTTATTTTGGGTTATTTTGCCATTTTGACTTGTTTGCGCGCGTTTGTAAGTTCCGAAACGCAATAGATCACTCTAACTGCACCGTTAGTCCTGGCGAGAGTTGGGCAGGCAGTCCTCTAACCCCTTTGGTTCGCCTTAGGGGAAGGTGGGGCTGTCACATAAATCAAGTATTTCAGATATTCAGATATTTCACATAACAGGTAACAGGTAGTGGAACACTCACCTGACAAGCAAAGTAGTAGTCAAATGTCAAGTGGCCTGGTTACGACCACCTTCGTTTCCCAATCCTAGGGCAACGAGTGAAATTGTTAACATTCAAGGTTCATTTGGCCCAAAATTCAATAAAAGTTCATGAGAAAACAAGTTCAATAAGTGCATGAAAGTTGGGGAAAAGAAAAGTTTCGCTGTGAGACCCCGGTCAGTTCTTAAGTTTGATATTAGGTGATATTCATTATTTGTGCGGTAAAATTTTGGGGTTTTAGGGTTAATTAGAAAACCCTGAGTTGGGGTTAGGATTGAAACCCTAGTTTTTGTATTAATCATAAGTTCGAGTGGTGATTAAACCTAGTTATGCTAGTGTGCGTTTTAGTATAGGTAAGTATAGGATTTGATCCATTTTATATAGGTTAAATAAGTTTAAGAAGGTTAGAAACCCTAAATGAGTAAAACCTCTAGTGTTATGATTTATTAGAAGTTTTAAGTTGGGTTTAAACCCTAATTTTGCCCTTGACAAAAAGGTTATTGTTGTAAGTCCCAAAGACAACCAAGAGGGGGGGGTGAATTGGGTTATTCAAAATCTTAATCAGATTTAGACAATTTTTGCTAAATGAAAATTTCCTTCTTTTCTAGTAATGATCAACCAAGTAGAGTAGAAGACAAGAGCTATATTGATCAGAAACACAAGTATAAACAAGCAATGAGAATTTTATTAAACAGAAAAGTAAATTTGGGGAATCAAACCAAGTGTCTACCAAGCTATCCTCAAACTTGAAGACCACACACTAGGAAGAGCAACTTCTCTTTGATGGAAGACGATCAACTAGATGTACAATGGAGGGAGCACTTCCTCCTTGCCCCAAGCCTCACTTAGTCAAGCTAAGAAGTTTTACAATCACTCAGAAAACCCTCAACAAAGCTACACTAAAGATCCTTTCAATCACAAAAGAAATGCTCACCAGAAATTCACACCACTTTAAAACAAATCTAGCTTTGGAGACTATTTTCTAGCTAAAATATCTCCTGAGATCTTGTAAACAAAGTGTGCAAAAGTCTCTACTTCGTTCAGACCAGTTTGATTTTAAAGGGAACCAGAAATGGGCTTCATCAATGCTTCCAACGGATAGAAGGCAGCTGAAGAGTCAACTAGCCGTTGGGGCTGTCGGACGTCCGACGATCAAATCATCGTCCGAACCAATCGTCCGATGGCATCCAAGTTGACGTTCGGACGTCCGATGCGTCTTGATCGTCCGACACCGCAGCGTCCGATCGTAGGCAGAGAGTTGGCAAGTTAGCTTGGAATTTTTCGGACGTCCGATGCGGTTGATGAGCGTCCGATGGCAAGCGTCCGATCCTTCCGGACGTCCGATGCTTCCTCACGAGCGTCCGACAGAGCTTCCTTCTTGATGCTCTTTATCCTTTCGGACGTCCGACAGATTCCTTTCGGCCGTCCGACGTGAGTATCCTGTTTTTGCTTCTTCTTTTGGTTGAAATGCATTTCATGACCTATTCATACCTGATTCTTTGATATGTAAAGACACTTATAATCGAAGAAGGTTAGATACATTTCAAAATACTTTGTGATCATCAAAACCAAGAATAACATTCTCCCCCTTTTTGATGATGACAAAACAAAGGTTTGAAATGAAATTTTATGATTGCAATGAAAACTTCCTCTTTCAAAATAGACAAGAACTCCCCCTGTCTTAGTGAATCACAAAATTTGAAAATTTTGGAAAACTCCCCCTCACAAGGCTGCCCATCCGAGTTAATCAATTAAGCATATCAGCCAATCCAAATTTAAACAATCAATCCAACATATCCTAACATTACCAATCATCAATCATAACCATCTCCCCCTTTTTGTCATCACAAACGGGCAACCAATCACATCACCACATCCACAAATTCACAAATTTAGACAAATTTACACATCAAAACTTAGACCATCAATCAGAATAGACAATCCACAAATTCATTACATTCACATAAGCAGAATAGACAATCATTCATCAAAATATTCAGACATCCATCAAAACAGTACTTAGACATCCAAAATGAAACTTAAAATATCCATTACATTACACATTCATTGTTGAATACTACAAAAACATAAAAGAGACAAACAACATGCAAATGTCCTAAATGATGAACTAAGTGGATCCAGGTGTCCTCCGAGAGAGCTGATATTGATCAAGATCCTCCTCTTCAGTTTCTTCATCATCTTCAGCAGCCTCTTCAACTGGTGCCTTGCCTTTATCTGATGTAGAGGTGCCATGAGGAGTCACAGGGGTTGAAGAACCAGGATCCGGAATTGATGAACTTGGATCAGTGGGGTGTGACTCTTTGTCATGGGAAACTTCCTCAACAACAGGGGGGGGAAACAGGAGGTTCTTTTTGTCTAGGAAGGCAGTTTGTTGCTCAGAGGACATAGTGAGCATTAGACCATGTTCTAGAAGAAGAACATGCTGTTTGAGTTCACGAAGGAGCTCAATTACTTCATCACTGGAAGAGGAAGATGCTTTAGTGGCAGACTTCCTAGGGTGAATGGGAGTGAGTGAAATGGGTGAAGGATCATGTGCAGTCTTAGACCTAAGTTCACTAGAAGATGCACCCTTATAAGCCCACAGATTATCTTTGAAAACAAGATTTTTTCTTTCAAAATACCCTTTTGTAAAGGCATAAGAAGATGCTTCTTTAGGACAAACACCTAGAATAGGGACTTTGTTAAACTCAAAAATCTTTTGAAGAAACTTTCCATAAGACAATTTTCTGCGAGAATCAGTGGCATAGCGAAGTAAGAACTTGCACATGACAAAACCAAAATCAATACGAATTTTTTCTTGAAAACAATAAAAGAGGTACAACTCCATTTTGTTTGCATCAGTTCTGTGCCCATCAGTGGGCACAAGCAGGTTTGAAATGATGGAAAAAGCAATTAAATTCACAGGAGCCAGATCATTCAATTTAGCATCAGCAGGTGAGGAAAAACTTCTTTTGAAATAGGTTAACATTTTTGTCCCATCAAAATGATTTGCAGCAGTAGGAAGCTCTTCATAAGAAAAGAAATTAGCAATCTTATCTTTGCATAAACGTTCAATGGTAGTATTTAAAATGGAGTTCACAATTTCAGAGTCAATGATTAAGTCTACCCCATTAACCCTGGAAAATATTTCAGTTGGGTCAGAACCTTTCCTTAGATTGGCAAAAAATTGATGCAACATATCAGGATAGTAGACATTTGGCATAGAAATAAGATGTGACCATTTCTGGAAAGCAAATAGACTCAGAATGGATTCTAAACCTATGGAGCGAAATTCAGAGGGGTTTACAGTTCTTTGAGGGATGACACCCTTCTGGGATATCCAGGAGTATTTGTCTTTCGCAGCATCATCAAAGAATGTAGGAGGAGGGGCTGATTTTGGAGGCGGTTGAGAAGATGTCCCCTGTCCAGATTCAGGCTGAGAGGAGGGTTGTGGTGTAGGCCGTGACATTTGACCCTTGATAGCTCCTCTTTTGAAGCGTTTGGATGTCCGTTTGACAGTGGGAAGACTCTCATCCTCATCCCTGAGTGGATGCTTGCGTCCGGCAGTAACTTTTCCTCCCCTTAGATTCACCATTGTGCGAAATGTGTGGAATGAGGGATGCAAATGATGCACACAGCAGTAGGGAAGTGAATCGTACAGAAATTTTGGGACACAAAGTCCTTGAACAAGATTTGACAGAGCAGTTATGAGAAAGTAGGGTTTTGAGGGAAATTTGGGAATTTACGAAATGTTTTGCGATTCGATGAAATAATTAGGAGAAATGAATCGCAATCAATCAGGAAAAGTTTTGTTTGAATCAATTTGGGAATGAGAGCTTCAGAATGGTATGAATTTGAGAGTGAGAAATGAGAGGGTTTTCGTCCGAGAGGAAATAGAAAAAAAATTGAAGCAAATGAGGGAGAAAGTAGATTTAAAAAGTGATCCGTTGCACTGTCGGACGGCCGAACGAAGTTTTGTGTCCGACAGTTGCGTTCGAACAGGTGCAATTCTGGAAAATGGCTGAAGAACATTATCGGACGTCCGTTCATCTTCTTTCGGACGTCCGAAGACTTTGAGAAATTTTAGGATGATTTTTCGATTATTCCTAATTTTGATCTTAGATGAATGAACTGATCTAATGGCAGAGCTTTGGTAAAAATATCAGCAAATTGATCTTTAGAACAAACATAATTTACACATATGTCACCTTTTTGAACAAGATCACGAATAAAGTGATGCTTTATATCTATGTGCTTTGTCCTAGAATGATGAATAGGATTTTTGGTCAAATTTATAGCACTAGTATTATCACAAAATACAGGCATGCAGTCATACAACAATCCAAAATCATTCAAAGTGTGCTTCATCCATAAAAGTTGAGCACAACATGCACTAGCGGCAATATATTCCGCTTCGGTTGTAGACAAAGATATTGCATTTTGCTTTTTGCTAAACCAAGAGACTAAACAATTTCCAAGAAAATGACAAGTTCCACTAGTACTCTTTCTATCCACACGACAACCTCCAAAATCAGCATCCGAATAACCATATAGTGCAAACTCATTAGATCTAGCATACCAAAGACCATAGTCTAATGTACCTTTCAAATACCTAAAAATTCTTTTTACAGCATTTAAATGTGAGTCTTTTGGACAAGATTGAAATCTAGCACACAAGCAAACAGCAAACATAATATCAGGTCTACTTGCGGTTAAATAGAGTAGACTTCCGATCATACCTCTATATTGCTTTTCATCCACATGATTACCTTCTTCATCTTTGTCAAGCTTTGTAGAAGTGCACATTGGAGTTCCAACTTGCTTTGAGTCCTCCATGCCAAACCTTTTCAGCAACTCCTTGGTATATTTTGCTTGATTTATAAAAATTCCCTCAAGAGCTTGATGTATTTGAAGTCCAAGGAAGAAATTTAATTCTCCCATCATACTCATTTCAAATTCACTTTGCATAGTGGTGGAAAAATCCTTGCATAGATACTCATTAGTAGCACCGAAAATAATATCATCAACATATATTTGCACAATAAGAAGGTCATTCAACACTTGCTTAGTAAAAAGTGTGGTGTCCACAACACCCCTTTTGAAACCATTTTCAATTAAAAAACCACTTAGTCTTTCATACCAAGCTCTTGGAGCTTGTTTTAGACCATATAAAGCTTTAGATAGTTTAAACACATGACTTGGAAATTTTGTATTTTCAAAACCGGGGGGTTGATCCACATATACTTCTTGATCAATAAAACCATTTAAAAAGGCACTTTTAACATCCATTTGAAACAATTTGAAGCCTTTAAAGCATGCAAAAGCAAGAAGCATTCTAATAGATTCTAATCTTGCTACGGGAGCAAATGTTTCATCAAAATCAATTCCTTCTTCTTGTGCATATCCTTTAGCAACTAATCTGGCTTTATTTCTTACAACAATACCTTTATCATCTAACTTATTTCTAAAAATCCACTTTGTGCCAATGATAGGCTGATTTTGAGGTCTATCAACAAGTGTCCAAACTTCATTTCTTTCAAATTGATTAAGTTCCTCTTGCATTGCCAAAATCCAGTTTTCATCCTTTAAAGCATCATTGACATTTTTGGGTTCAAAAAGAGACACTAAAACAAAATTGTCAATCAATTTTCTAGATGAGGAACGAGTGTTTACCTTCTCGGATGGATCACCAATTATAAGCTCTTTTGGATGATTTTGGCTGAATTTCCAAGCCTTGGGAAGATCTTTGAGTGAATCATCATTTTTGTCTTCATCTTCCTCTTCTTGATCATTATGAACTTCATTTTCCATTTCAGTTGCTGCTGGTTTAGAACTTCCTTCATTTCCAATTGACAGCTTTTCCATTCCTGCTCGAACACCTACATCATCATCCTCACACGGACTTTTGGAATTATCATCATTGGTTTCATCAAATGTTATATGTATAGCTTCTTCAATCACAAGAGTCCTTCTATTAAAAACTCTGTATCCTCTTTTATTTTCACAATACCCCAAAAATATTCCTTCATCAGATTTTTTATCAAACTTACCAAGATGTTCCTTTAGATTCAAAATAAAACATTTACAACCAAATACTTTGAAATAACCAACTGTAGGTTTCTTATCAAAAATCAGCTCATAAGGAGTTTTCTTTAAGATAGGTCTCAAGAGAATTCTATTCATCACATAACATGCAGTGTTTACCGCTTCAGCCCAAAGATATTTAGGCAACCTACATTCATTTAACATAGTTCTAGCAGCCTCTTGGAGAGTCCTGTTTTTCCTTTCTACAACACCATTTTGCTGTGGAGTTCTTGCAATAGAAAACTCATGAGTTATGCCATTATGATCACAAAATTCTGGAAAACCACAATACTTGAATTCTGTTCCATTATCACTTCTAATTCTAACAATTTTTAATCCAAGCAGATTTTGTACTTTAGCAAACAATGAAGTGAAATTCTTGAATGCATCATCCTTATGAGCAAGAAATATTACCCAAGTGTATCTAGAATAATCATCTACAATCACAAAACAGTATTTCTTACCACCCAAGCTAGAGATTTGAGTAGGGCCAAATAAGTCAAGATGCAAGAGTTCTAAAGGTTTGGAAGTAGATACACACTTCTTTGGTTTAAAAGAAACTTTTGTTTGCTTTCCAAATTGACATGCATCACATATTTTATCCTTTTCAAAACTGATTTTTGGTAAGCCTCTAACTAGCTCCTTTTTCGAAATTTCCTTTAGTAACTCCATGTTAAAATGACAAAGTCTTCTATGCCACAACCAAGGATCTTCATTTGAAGCTTTAAGACATGTTAAGCTAGAAGAATCAATTTTATCAAGAACCACAATATAAATGTCGTTGAACCTCTTACCTTTGAACACAACATTGTATTTGGAATCAAGTACAATGCATTCATGCTTTCTAAACAACACATTCAAGTCTTTATCACACAATTGACTAACACTAAGCAAATTATAACCCAAGTTATCAACTAAGAGCACATTATGAACAAAAGTTTCACCATCCTTACCAACATCACCTATTCCAATTGTTTTAGCTTTCACATCATCACCAAATGTCACTTTTCCACTTGATCTTGATTTCAGCTTTATGAACAAAGATGGATCACCGGTCATATGCCTTGAACAACCGCTATCAATGAACCATTTGGACTTGTGTGAGCATTTTTCCTGAAAAGAGAAGGTGTTTGGTACCCATTTTAATTTTTGGGTCCATAATAGTTAGCATTATATCTAACTAACCACATGCATTTCATCCCTTTGTTCAGATTTCTTTTCACATAGCAATCACTTTTCAAATGCCCTCTTTGACAACAAAAACCACACATAATGGAAGAGTCCTTAACATGTACTGGTTTGACATATCTTAATCCACCTTTTCTATATGTTGTGAAACCATGTGCATTTTTGTTGTGTGCAAATGTTCTTTGAAAAATAGTAGGATGTGTAGGTGACATGTTCCTTTTGATAAACTCCTGCTTTCTTGCTTTCAACGTCTCATCCAATTTGTCCATTCTCCTTTTTAAATCACCATGTCTTTCCTTCAGCAATTTACAAATATTTGTCTTTCTATCAAGCTCATTCTGAACATCAAATCCGGCTCTTACAAGACATTCATTGTCAGTTTTTAGTTGTTTATTTTGTTGAAGGAGACATGCATTTTCATGAATGAGAAAAGCAATTTTCTGTTTTAGCTGTTTGTTCTTATCATAAGATTCCTTCAAAGCATTATGCAGTTTTTCAACAAATGATTCAAGATCATCATCTTCTTCATCATCACTTTCAGATTGAGAGTGTATGGAAGTTACCTCATTATCTCCAATAGCCATGAAGGCCATTTGAGCTGATTCTTCCTCTTCTTCAACTTCCCCTTCAGAGTTGCATTCATTCCAAGTAATCTGAAAGTTGTTGAATCTTGGCTTTCGATCAGCTTTTCCATCTTTCATTTTCTTCATGGGGCATTCGTTTGCATAGTGTCCAGGCTGTCCACATTCATAGCATTTGTCCACTTGCTTCTTGTTGAATTCTTGTTTTCCTTTGTTCCTTGCATTTGATGAATAATTTTGGAATTGATTGCTAGGTCCTCCCTTTCTGAACTTCCTTTTATTCAAGATTCTTTTGAAGCCTCTTGTGATGAGAGCAAGATCATTATCATCACCATCCGAATCTTCATCATCCAAGTGAGCTGGATCATCTTCACTTTGAGTAATCTTTAGAGCAATATTTCTTTTTGCTCTAGCATCCTCTTCCTCCTGCACTTTTGATTTCAGTTTTAATTCATAAGAGGTTAGTGAGTTAATGATAAATTCAATAGGCACAGAACTTAAATCCTTAGCCTCCTCTATTGCAGTCACTTTATTTTCCCATTCTTTGCCCAATGCATTGAGAATTTTTCTGTTCTTTTCTCCCAAGGTGTACTGTTTGCCCAACACCTCGAGATCTTTGATCAAGTCAGTGAACCTGCAAAACATTTTGTCAATATCCTCAAGAGGTTCAATCT
>NW_020863932.1:0-33195 GCF_003713205.1 Coffea eugenioides
CAACGTGATCTTTGTGAAGTTGGCGGCACAAAATCCAGGCCCAACGTGATCTGGTGAATGGTTAGCAGGATAAGACCCAATCCTGCCATCCAATTGGTCAAGAAATTGGATTTGATCTGTCAAGATATAAGAAATTAAATTTTGATTTTCCAAGAAACAAAAATTTGAACTTGATTTTCGATTTTTGACTTTTGAATTTTTCTGATTTTTCGAGAGAATTTTTTCAAAAATAATTTGCCCCAGTGTAGGGCCCTTTTCCCTTCTTTCTTTCCTTTCTTCGGCATCGGCCTTCCACATCGCCAGATGCTTTTCGTCGACTTCAACTGTGAATACCTGCACAGGGGGCTTACATGCACTCAAATTTTCAAGAAAAAGGCAGCGTGATTGATTTGAAAAATGCATTATTTTGATTCTTGGACGAAATCCTCAATTGGACTACAAAAATATTTGCCCTTGTGTGGGCTTATTTTGCAAACTTTTGCAAATAAAAATTTTGCCCCAGTTTGGGCCCATTTGATTGCAAAAATTGGTTTAGATGATTTCCCATTTACTTGAACAAAGAAAAACCGCACTTTCTAAAATTTAGAAAAGAGTGCACATACAACAATGTGAAGAAACTTTAATCGTCAAGTTTGAACTCATGCAGAAATTTCATGATGAATTCCTCGAAATAACACCAAATTTAAGAAGAAGATTTCTTCCTTACTTTTAGCATTGGTGCTTAGGGTAATGGGTCACCACTTCTGGTTGACTCATCTTTTCAGGACCAATCAGGTGACTTTATTTTTGAAATGGCCAAGGAAATGGGAGATAAGAATCTGTCTCATTTTTGTGCCCCAGTTGTATGTAATCCATTCAATGTCACATCTTAGTGAAAGCAAAGAGTTTGTTACCCTTATTTTCAAGAAAACTTAGTCAACATACAAGCTTTCTAGGCTTGTAACGTATGGACAGAAGTGATAGCTAAACATGTGGAAACGGGTTATGCCCTTATGATCACAAATGATTGATGGATTTCGTACGAGCATAATCGTCACTTTGGATTGTCATGAAAGAATAAGTCAACGATGGACTTTATTAGCTTGTAATTTGGCTCGAAAACGATAGCTAAAGAAGCAATTTTCAAAGGACATTGCACTGAAGATCGCATTTTTCAACATCGCCCTCATCTGGACTCCAGGTTCTTGGACTTGGTTTGACTTTTTATCATCACCCAACAGGGTCTTTCAACATCAAATCTTTTTGCATCTTTCTTTGCATTCATTTTGCTCATTTTTCCTTTTCTTTTTCCCCCTTCGCGGGGTTTCACATGAAGAGCAGTGTCAATCTCACACCTAATCAATTCAGAATACAGCAAAAACTTCCGGCATCAGAAATTTGCTTGACAGGGCTATTGCAAAGAACAGAAGTCAGGACTTTCGGTTTTGTAATGGGGTCAGGTGGGGTGCTAAAAGTTAAGGCTTGAAAACGGATTTCAAAACTGGTTTGAAGAATCTGAGATCGCATTGTTGCGCCAACCCTATTTTAGGGTAAAATCAGAATTTGCCTCAGTTTATGCTCGATTGAGGCTTTTCACTTTCATTTTTCTTTCTTTTTTGTTTTTGACTCTTTTTTTTTGCCTTTTGCCATTCTTTTGAACTTTCACAAAATTTGCCCCAATTTATTTTTGAACTGAGGTTCTCTTTTCTCTTTTGTCTTTTGATTTTGTGGCTTTTCACTTTTTCCACATCTCGAAATTGTCCTTTTTCAACGCAACTTGCCCCAGTGTGGGGTTTGCGATTCTCAAAGGTTGCCAAACGAAATATTTCATTCTGAAGGCTCAAAAGGGATAACTAGGGATAGATGCTTGATCGGAAAAGAAGAGGGCCTGACTTTTGCTCCGTCCCTTACAATAACCCTGAAAAGAAACTTTCATTAATGCGAAATTTCTGGCATGTATCTGAATTAACTGACTGAGGAAGACCCTTGTTCATCCATATTTGTGAAACATAGGCGATCCACGCGGACAAAACTCTTCCTTTTCTTTTTTCAAAATTGGAACCCAAGTGGAATCAAATTTCCCCAATTGCAGTTCCCTTTCCCCTTTTCCTTTTTTCAAATTCCCCAATCTCCTTCCCCAATGTGGGGTGCGATCATAAGTGCATTCGAAAAGAACCACCTATTTTGGCTCAAATGAGGACGCAAGGGATAAATGGTGTTTAGGTTGCAGAAACGACGGCCAAAACATCATTCTTACACCTCATGACAACCAAAGTAACGAAATGGTTATTGAAAATCCATTCCCCTTTTTGATATTTGAAAATTTTCCAATATAGGGTAGTGATTGCCAAGGCACTTGTTTGAAACAAAATCATTCTTTCAAAGGCTCAAAAGGGGAAGCAAATGATAAAATGTGTATAGGTAGAGAAACGAATGCTCAAAGTATCATTCCAAGTTTTCAAAATAAACAAGAATGATGCACATTTTTGCTTTCACTTAGATGTGATTGAATCGGATTAGACACCGCGGATATTTTCAAGCAAAAGTTGCCCCAATTTATCAATCAATGGGACTGACTTTATTTTGGGATTAAGTGCAGGAGAAAAGGTATCTCATGGGCCTTCTGAATGACCTCTTTCAATTTTTGAGCACTCTTATTGTGTAGCTCGGATCACCAATCTAGTGTATACATTTGTGAGTTTTCAGGCCAAAGGTTGAAAAATCTCAATTTGAGCTTATTTCTTAAAATTTACCATGAAATCTCTTAATGAGCTCAATAAAGAATGAAATGTACATGAATATACACAAAACAATAATTGTCCAAAAATTTTATTGCTGAAAGAGTTCGAAACAAAATTTCTCGTTCAATTATGATACAGGTGAGAAGAGAGAAACTTGTAAAGAGCTCCACATATACACTTTTTGTCTCCTTTTCAAATATACAAAATTTCCCTTTGGAAAACAATTACAACATCTCTCAGAGGGTTTTCATCGTAGGATCCGCCCAAGAATCAAATAACACTTGTAATCTTCAAACTTTATTGGATTAAAATTATCATCAGATATAGAAGAACATTTTCGTCTTATTGAAATATTTTTATGAATGCAGGGGAGGGGGGAAACAAAAGAAAAATACCCCGAGTTAGTAGGCAAAACTGCAAAATCGGTATGCATGTCCTATGGGAGAACCCTTTTATGCCAAGGGTAGGCCTAGCATGAAAATGCAATCCTCCAGAGCAGGCACTATACAATACCTGATGGATCCAATCAGCTCATGGAGTGAAAAATAATTTTGAAAGAATTTGGTCAATTGGGGTGACGAGAGATTTGTCAAAATGAGGACAACGTCCGAATAGATTGATCACCTTTGATTTGCAAAACGCATGGGTTTGACCTTGACGAACTCCTATCGAAGAGATTGGAATTCGTTGATAAAATTTCTCAGTGAATTACGGGTCAAAAACCCTAATTGATCAAGTGATTGGATGCAATGGACGATTTTCTTCAAAATTGACTAGATTTCCCAATTTGGAATTTGACAATGAAAACCTAATAGGGCAAATGGGTTGAATGAAATTGACAATTTATTTAAAATCGACCGAATTACCCTAAAAGGGAAATAGGTCAAAAAACGGCTCGGTTGCCCTAAAAATGGGTAAATTGGCCAAATGAATGAAATTGAATTTGATTTATTCAAAAATCGGCCGAATGACCCTAAAAAGGGTAAATTGGTCAAAAGACCCTAAAAAGGGTAATTTGGTCAATTGAATTGATAATTTATTCAAAAGCGACCGAATGACCCTAAAAAGGGTAAATTGGTCAAAAGACCCTAAAAGGGTAAATTGGTCAAATGAATTGAATGAAATGAATTTATTCAAAAATGATTAGATTGAACTAAAATGGAATGAATTGGAAAAAAAGTGGATTGGATAAGATGGATGATTTGTTCAAAAATCGATTGAATTATTCGCCCACTGGGTGGTTTCAAGAAATCATTACAATGCCTTGGTCTATGAGCCTCTAAAATCAAAATTTGGCCTCTATATTTATCGTCTCAACAATGAGGAATCATTTGTGAATTTTCTTCGAATTAATGTCCTTTTACGCAAGGGAATTTTACCAATTTTGAGAAAATGGCCAAAAAGTGATTATTAGATGCTCATATTCCAAAAATTGCTTCATGAAAATGATCGGATCTTTACCTTACCTTGTGCACTACCCCTTCGGATGATACGAGAAAGGTAAACGTGCAAGTCTCATTTGGATTATACATCCGAGACATGGGGTGGTTTATTCCTAACACGGGATCCCCTAAATGGCATTCCCTTTCTAGGGTTTATGCGTGATGCCAGTTTATTAAAGCAATGTAAATATGCAATAAATATGGCCTAGAGGACAAAATAATGCAACGGGGGGAAAGGGTCTAAACATGAAATGTATTTACTGAAAGGTAAGTGCAAAGACTGAAATTTAGACATGTGAGCTATCTAGTGGGTGAGTCACTAAAAGAGTGCCAAAGAGGCCCCTTATTGCTAAGGCACATGAATGCAATCCAAGAAAACAAAAAAAATGGTTAGTGCAATTGATAGTACACATAACACATTGGGAGCAATTAAGAAAAGAAATACAATAAAGCAAGTAAAAGGGGTGGAACCCCTTCCCTCGTGCCTAATGTGCTTAAAATAGGGTGAGGCCGACTCTACCTTAGGTCATTCTAATATGGATGCATGAGGCTGGGGTTCACTAATGCCTAGACTCGATAAAGCTTCGGCTCCCAAGCCTTCAGACCTAAAGGCGAAGGGTCATCACTCCCAGGGCCTTCGGTCGGTGGCTCGAGTGATCCCTTAGGTAGCGCTATGGGCGCAGAGCACACCATCCGCCTACCCAAGGCAATCGATCCTAATCCTACAAGGCGGTGTGGGATGGCGCCCACGAAAATACAAATAAAATGGGATAAAGCAAATAAATATGCACGTATGAAGTGTTCCCCTAATTTGAGGGAAGGGGTTGAGGACCACGCGAGGCTCTAAAGGTGACACACCCCCTCCCAAATGCAATGCAAGCGCGAGATAAACAAATAAACAACATCCAATCAACCAATCACACATACGTGAGTGAGGGAATAGTTGGATACGCGCGCGATGCGAAAAAGTCCTAAAATAAAAAATGCAACCCTAATATCCAAATGCAATGCATAAAAAAGGGTAGAAAAAGGAAACGAATGGCTAAGTCAAATGCTCGGACCCACTTAGGAAGTCCCCAGTGGAGTCGCCAACTGTCGCGCCCCACTTTTCGATGAAGTGTTGAAAGTGTGATGGTGTGTGAGTGTGTGTGATATACATGTGAACGTGTGCGGAATGAAAAGTAAAAGGCCATGGGACTTAGAATGCGACGATTTGGCCAAGTGAAGTTCAAAAGGGTTTTGGTATCAAAAAATGGAGTCGCCACTTGGTATAGAGTTAGGGTGTACCAAGTCACCCAAAAATGATTTTTGTTTTTGAAAAAAAAAGTAAATAAACCCTTTTTGAGAACTTTTGGGTCTGCGTAACCAAAAGAGGGATCGGGGGTCACATTTGACGAAGGGGAAGGCAAGGATATAAAATCCAAGGCACCCCTTCGACCTAGCCAAGGCTAGTTGCGTGACTTAAACCAATTTTCTAATTTTCTACCCAATGTATGTTCGCACGTTGGATATGACTATATGAATGCAAAACGGAAAGGAAAAAATGCAATCCTAAATTCTACGATGTCTCTCGTGAGGCTTTTGGTCCCAAACCACATGAATTGTGGCGGCCAACAAAGGAAAACCCCCATAGAGGTCGATTAATGCAAATGAGACTCAAATGTGCAAGTGTGGAAGTGTATGAAAGAAATTAAAATCCAAGTGTTTGTGTGCAAGTGTATGAAATATAGTGATAAGTGCATATAGGTGTAATTAAATGCAATTTTGTGAAGTAGAAATCAGAATGAACAATAAGGAAAGGAAAATGTGAATTGAAAAGAATGAGTGAGTGATAAATGAGAATGAATGAACCTAAGGGAATGCATCAGGTCGGGTATGGGAATGACTCCTAACTTGTCGACTTCGATTTTCCCTTTGATTAGAAGGCAAAACTAGCGTGCTAAGGCTATCGAGTAGCCACACTCGCTCGTTTCCCTTATCAGAAGGGGACCCTCAAGCAAATGGACCCTACAACTATCATGATATGCAAAAATCCTAAAATGAAGGGAAAGGGGGTTCGAGGAGCATGCCAAGTGATAAAACTAAGAAAAATGCATGACATGTAGTGAACATGCAAATATGCACTAACAAAAGGGATGGCCTAATGAGCCACAACTAGCATTGGACTAGTGTGGTGACGTACATTCATCTATTCCATTCATTCATGGTTATGAAAGCAAGTAGACATGCCAAAACACTCGTAAACACGTAGCACTTAGCATGCTCGACTAGATGCAAGAGCCTACTAAAGCAATTAAACATGTAGCAACAAAAACAAGCAACCAAGGGGAAGGGGAAATGGACCAGATGCTCTACGAGCCCTAGCTATTACAAGCCAAGAGGTGTACACATACCCCATGAAAACATAAAGGGGAAGGGGAAATGGACCAGATGCTCTCCGAGCCCTATCTATTACAAGCCAAGAGGTGTACACATACCCCATGAAAGCATAAAGGGGAAGGGGAAATGGACCAGATGCTCTCCGAGCCCTATCTATTACAAGCCAAGAGGTGTACACATACCCATGAAAAGCATAAAGGGGAAAGGGAATGGACCAGATGCTCTCCGAGCCCTATCTATTACAAGCCAAGAGGTGTACACATACCCCATGAAAGCATAAAGGGGAAGGGGAAATGGACCAGATGCTCTCCGAGCCCTATCTATTACAAGCAAGAGGTGTACACATACCCCATAAAACTTAAATAAAAGTAAAAACAAGCAAATGCAGGCAAGGAGGTAAGGAAAGCGGAGTAGGCATGCATATTCACATAACACGTAGGAGCACGTAAGGCTAAATGTAGTGCAAATGAGGGATAGAGTGTACCTCCCTTGAATTGACGCCCCAATGAAGTGGAATTATTCAATTACCCTCCAAAATAATAAAAAGGTCAAGGCACCACTTTATTTAAGAAAAATTAAAAGAAATGGGCAAAACAAGGCTCACCTAGTCATAAGGTCCCTAAAGTCATAACTTAAGTGCAATTTAAACTAGGCATGGTAATTAATTAAAACAAACAAACAATGAAGTGGTAGAATTAAAACTGCCAAGGACAAAATTGAGGGGGTTATTCAATTAATTGGGTCATAGCAGCATTAGATGGAAGCCAAAAGGTTGAGGCGCAATTTTTATAATATTTTGCATGCATGCAAACGAATGCCAAAGGCTTCTTTACTTCTGCAATTTTCTGCTGCCACTCTCATCAACCGAGACCAAAACTCAAGCATACCATTTGCTATTCAAGAACAGAAATTCAAATCCGAATTCACAGCTTTAAACTAAATAACCAACTACATCATTGTCATCGTCCAAACATGCAGAAAACTTAAAAGATCTCATGCAAAATTTCTGGAAAGAATATGCAAACGTTGGACAAACAAAACTGCCGCAACTTCAATCCAAAATGATAATTTCAGACATACTTTGCTTAAAAGACAAACCTTTCAACCAAGAGTCTTAACTTTAAGCCAAGCAACGAGACACACGATTTCAACATACATCATGCAGATTTGGTGCCAAACTGTAAAGAAAAGCAAGTCTGCAATTTTCATGTAAAGCTCTATGTAACTTCAAGATGCGGATTTCATATAAAACTTCAAGCAAAATTCAGCAAAAACCTTCACTTAACACCACCCAACAGCTAAGTCCTATGATTAACACAATCCAATCACGAACAGTAAACCAAGTAAAGGAAGTGTGCAGCGGTAGGAAAACAAAACCAGCTAGCATTTTCTGCAACATTATTTCATTTCCTCACAGTGCCGATGCAGCTATACAGCAGAAATTTTCTTTTCTTCCCCAACCATGTTCATGCCATTTTCTGACTCAAATGAAACACGTTCATGCAAACAAACCAAAGAGAAACAGGCTGGAATCGTTATCTAAGCAAACACCATAGCTTGGAACCGGAAAAAGAAGGAAACAATAAGACAAAGCCGTGAGTTTTCTGGTTCGGCAAACTGAATTGCGTTTTTCCAGCAAGTATTTGGGCATGATTCAAACTTTTCCTTAAACACACACCCTTAATGAAGAAACAGGCTCTCATGACAAGAATCCCATCTAGAATCATAAACCCATGGCTGAACATGCAACAACCAAAGGAAACACGAGACCAGATTCATTGAAAACCAAATTCGATTCATCCGAATCACAAAATAACAAGCATTGAGACCCTCTAGTCTTTTACCCAATGCGAATCAGCCAACCCAGGCATTAAATGTCAAACAAAAGCTGATAACGAACAAACAATCACAATCCACAAAACAGAAACAAAAAGAAACGGAAAACCATAAACTGCCTCTATCATGCCTAAAAATTCCAGCTTGCTTTTTGAATTCAATTTTGCAGAGACCTTTTCCAAATGGGTCAGGGGCATTCGAAAATTGAAAGCAATTTCTCCTTCGTTTTGTTAACTAAGGGCCCAGCATCCAGAAACGGAAAACTTACAGTGCTAATGGTGGCAGACTCCTTGTGAGTGCAGCAGCTCGATGGCGGGGACAGTGCTAGTATCAATGGCTTCCATGATTGCGGGCTCCGCTTGCTCCAACAAGATTGCCAAGTATCAGCTTGGTTCTACTCACTGTCTTGGAGTTGAAGCTTCGATCTGGGCTCGATGGAGTCGGCGACAGCAGAACGAGAGCAGCAACGGCAATGGCAGCGCCACCAACTTCTTCCTGCCCGTAGCATTTCTCTTCTAGTTTTCCATTTTTGGTCCAGATTTCTCTCCTCTCAACCCTCAGCCCGTCAGCTTGCTCTCTCCCTCTATCTCTCCCGTCGCTCCTCCCTCCGTCAGCTCTCGCTTTTCCCTTTTCCGTTAGCCCTCTATCCTCTCTTGCTCTCGCTTCAGCTTCCTCTGGTTTTCTCTCGTTTTTCCCCAGTTTCGGCTGTCACCTCTCTCTCGTACGTCCTCTTTTTGTTTTTGTTTTTGCTTCCTCTGTTCACCCCCCCCCCTTGCGGCTGCTATATCCTTTTAGCTTTTATATCCAAAGAAACCCTAAAGCCCACAGCTATCTCCTCCATATTTTGCAGCTAAGGACTGCCCGAGGTCCTCCCTTGCAAGCTGCAAAAACGCAGCCTGCAAGTCGCGTTTTTTTTTTTTTTTTTTTTTAACTTTCAACTTAATAAATACATAAATGATAAAATATAAATAATAATAATAATAACAAATTAACAAAAACCAAGTAATAATAATAATAATAATAATGAAAATAATTTAAAAACTAAACAACTAAAAACAAAAATGGCCATTTTTCCATCTTTTTCACATTTTCTTTTCATTTTCTTTTATTTTCTTTTTCTCAAAATAACTTAATAAAAATAACTAAAGTGCCCAAAGATTGAATTTAAAGAAATAAACATATTTTTGTGAACAAATTTTCCTTTTCCTTTTTCTCTTTTTTTTCATTTTTCCGATCTAACTAAAGCCTATTTTTTTTGAATTTTTCTTTTCAAGAAAGCATTGAATAAAAATAAAATGACTACAACATATTTTTGATGTTTTCCTTTTTTTTTCTAAAAACTCTACGCTAATTTTAAACTTAAAAGCTAAAACTAAAAATTAAAACTAAAAGTAAACAACGAATGCAAGCAATCTAAAATGAAAATCATGAAATAGATGCCACATAAAATTATTCAAAATTTGGTGTCTACAATGGGCATTGAGGTTGTGCCTCGCACGCTGCAAAAAAAATGCAGCGTGCATGCTGCGGTAATCTCTTTTTTTTTTTTTTTTTTTTTTTTTTTTTTTTTTTATAAAAAGAATGCATATAAATGATAATAATAATAAAATAAAATGACAGAACCATGCAATAATAATAAGAACGAAAACAAATAAATAAATAATAATAAAAAACAAACTAAATAAAAACGACAAAATGTCCATTTTTCAAATTTTCTACATTTTCTTTTTCTCAAAATAACTTAATAAAAATAACTAAAATGCCCAAAGATTGAATAAACATATTTTGTGAACAAATTTTCCCTTTTTTTCTTTTTTTTCATTTCAAGAAATTCTATGCTAAAAACTTTAAAAATAAAAATAAAACTATAAACTAAAAACTAAAAATCGAATAAAACTAGCATGACAAATAAAAACTAAAAATAAACAGTAAATGAAATTACACCAAAAATTTGGTGTCTACAAACACCCTCACGGATAAGTTAAAAGTGGAGGACGTGGCCATAGTAAAGGAATTTCCGAATGTATTTCCTGATGAGTTAGTAGCCCTACCTCCGGAAAGAGAGATAGAATTCAAGATAGACCTGCTACCTGGAACCTCACCTATCTCAAAAACCCCATACCGAATGGCCCCTGCAGAGCTCAAGGAGCTAAAATTGCAATTACAAGACTCCTGGAGCGGGGATTCATTCAAGAGAGTGGGTCTCCTTGGGGAGCCCATGTACTGTTTATGAAGAAAAAGGACGATGGTTTAAGGATGTGTATCGATTATCGGGGCCTGAATAATATTACGGTTAAAAATAAGTATCCACTGCCCCACATAGATGAGTTGTTTGACCAGTTGCAGGGAGCGGGATCTCCACCAAGGGTATTACCAGTTATTAATTAGGAAGGAGGATATTCCGAAAACCGCTTTCAATTCAAGATATGGGCATTACGAATTCACAGTTATGCCATTCGGACTAACCAATGCTCCTGCCGCCTTCATGGATTTAATGCATAGGATTTTTAAGCCCTACCTGGATCGATTTGTCGTAGTCTTCATCGACGACATTCTGGTCTATTCCAAGACACGAGAAGAGCATGAGCAGCACTTGAGGGTTGTCTTACAAACCCTAAGAGACCATCAACTGTACGCCAAGTTCAGCAAGTGCGAATTTTGGTTGGAGACAATTTCTTTTCTGGGACACGTAATTTCTCAAGAGGGTATTTCAGTTGACCCGGCGAAAGTGGAGGCTGTGTCTAATTGAAAAAGGCCAAAAAATCCCACCGAGGTCCGCAGCTTTCTAGGGCTGGCTGGATATTACCGACGTTTCATCAAGGATTTTTCCAAACTGGCCGGTCCCCTAACCGACTTGACGAAGAAACATGGTCGGTTCATTTGAAATGCCCGAAGTGAGACAAGTTTTCAAGAGCTAAAGAAAAGATTGACCATGGCTCCAGTTCTAGTCTTACCTAACGGAGGTGACGGGTTTGTCGTTTATACCGATGTGTCACGGGAAGGTCTAGGGTGTGTACTGATGCAGAACCGAAATGTGATATCTTTTGCCTCGAGAAAGTTAAAACCTCACGAGCAGAACTACCCAACCCACGATCTGGAGTTAGCCGCAGTTGTTTTTGCTCTGAAGAAATGGAGACACTACCTATATGGGGTTACCTTTGAGATTTACTCGGACCACAAGAGTCTTAGGTACCTCTTCTCACAAAAGGAATTGAACATGAGGCAACGACGGTGGATGGAATTTCTGGAGGATTACGACTATACCATCAACTACCATCCAGGAAAGGCGAACGTAGTGGCCGATGCTTTGAGTCGCAAGGCGCAAGTAGCAGGGTTAATGATTAAAGAGTGGAATTTGCTCGAGTCGGTTTGCGAGTGGAAACCCTACCTTGGGAATCATAAAGTGATTTTTGGTAACATTAAGGTAACCTCCACCCTTTTGGAGAGGATTAAAGAAGCTCAAAAGGAAGATTCACTGGTGTGAAAATGGGGAGAGAAAGTGGGAAAAGGAGAAACAACTGATTTCAATTTTAGTCCTGAGGGTATTTTAAAATACCGAAACGAATAGTGGTACCGAAGGATGACACGTTGAAAACGGAGATTCTAGAGGAAGCCCATCGGTCCAAGTATACAATCCATCCGGGTAGTAGCAAGATGTATCAGGACTTGAAAGGAACCTATTGGTGGGATAATATGAAGAAGGAAATCGCTTTGTACGTGCAAAAATGCCTCATTTGCCAACAGGTTAAAGCGGAACATCAAAAACCATCGGGTTTGTTACAACCCTTGGAGATACCCGAGTGGAAGTGGGAAAACATTACAATGGACTTCATTTCAGATTTGCCGCGAACGCAGCGAGGACACGATGCCGTTTGGGTGATCGTCGATCGATTAACCAAGTCGGCCCATTTCTTGCCGGTAAACATGAAGTATTCCATGGATAAGTTGGCTCAACTGTACATGGACGAGATTGTAAAGCTGCATGGTGTTCCTGTGAGCATCGTCTCCGATAGGGATCCCCGGTTCGTATCCCGGTTTTGGCAGAAATTCCAAGAAACTCTAGGGACTAAACTCAATCTAAGCACCACCTATCACCCTCAGACGGATGGACAATCGGAGCGGACAATTCAAACTCTCGAGGACATGCTACAGACTTGCATTCTGGATTTTGGAGGCAACTGGGGTCAACACATGACTTTAGTAGAGTTTGCGTACAACAACAGCTACCATTCGTCGATTCAAATGGCTCCATATGAGGCACTATATGGACGAAAATGCCGATCACCGATCTACTGGGATGAAGTTGGCGAGAGAAAGGCATTAGATTCAACCACTATTCCTTGGATGGAGAAGGCGCGAGAAAAGGTCAAATTAAACGACAACGACTCCAAACTGCTCAAAGCTGACAAAAGAGCTACGCAGACAATCGAAGAAAAGACTTGGAGTTCGAGGTTGGAGACCATGTGTTTCTTCAAGTCACACCATTACGGAGCGTTACAGCAGGTAGAGGAAAGAAACTTAAACCGAGGTTCGTCGGACCTTACAAGATTCTCCAAAGAATAGGTACGGTAGCGTATCGGTTAGAACTGCCATCCAGTCTTTCTCGAATTCACGACGTTTTCCACGTTTCGATGCTCAAGAAGTACTATCCCGACCCATCCCATATCTTACAACCAGAGGAGATCGACGTAGACGAATCGCTTGCTTACGAAGAAAAACCTGTCCAAGTGCTTGACCGGAAAGTCAAAGAGCCAAGAAACAAGCAGATTCCGTTGGTTAAGATACTGTGGAGAAACCATGGGGTAGAGGAAGTTACCTGGGAAGTGGAAGAAGAAATACGAAAGAAATACCCTGAACTTTTCATGAGTTAAGGCGAGAAATTTCGAGGGCGAAATTCTTTTAAGGGGGAGAGAGTGTGAGAACCCGTAATTTTTTCCATTTTCTAGGTTTTATTCGGGTTACTGGCATGTTTTCTGCATTTTCTTTATTCAAAAAGTTTCTAGATAATTTTTATGAGTAAATATAGTTTTTAGGTGAGTTTTCTAGTATTGGTTAGTTTTTAAGAAATTAAGAGCGTATACCGAAGGTGGGACCCACTAGGGCGAAAAGTTTGAAAAAATTCGGCCAGTTAGGTTAAGTTTTGGATACTGGATTTAATTTATCGGGTGTTAAGAGATAATTAGAGGTTACCAAGTGGATTGGTGTGAGAGGAACAAAGAGATAGAGATGCATTAAATAGGGTGACAAGTGTCACCATAAGACTAAGTCTTAAGTTATGACTACTATTCATTCTTTTACCATTTGACCAAATAAACCAACAAAAAATTACCAAAACTATCTTCAATTTCCAAGCTCTTGAAGCCGGCTCTCTCCAAGGAAGAAAGAAAGAAAAGCTCTCCAAATTCTTGAGTCAATCTTGCTCAAATCCAACAAACCCACCATTTAATCTTGCTTTTGATCCATAGAAACCCTTAAGTGAGTGATTGTGAGGTGTTTAGTGGAGTTGTTCGGAAGGCTAAGGGGATTAGTTGCTCCCTCTCTTGTATTACTAAGGTGAGTAGTGAAGGAACCCCTCTCCTCCATCTAATGATGTTTAATTCATGATTTGTGGTAGCCTAAGAGGGAATTTTGTGGATTATATCTTGATTTTGGTTGAATTTGGTGAGTTTTATAATTATTGATGATTTTTCTATTTTCATAAGATTATCATTGTGTGGCTATGTATGATGATTGGAAATGATATTGAAGGAAGCTAGAAGGTGGAAAGTGTGGTTAATTGCAGAAAATTTCTGTTTTGGAAGGAAATTTTGAAAGTTAGGGTTTCATTTTCTTACATTCTGCCCGGCACTGTACCTCATAGTTAGAGGCCGAATTAGCCTTGGGTTAAAACATGAAAGTTGTAGGCAATGATAATTTAGAGATTCCTACAAAATTTCAGGTCAATCGGAGTATCGTAGCTTGTGAAAAGACAGAAATACCCCTGCTACCCTGTTTCTACCCGAATTTGATAATTGCGTCTGTAATTGGTTAATTTGGTTGGGATTGCTTCTGATTTGGTTGTTCATGTCTTCTTATGAATTGTAGCCTTGTATCTTAGCTTTCGGATGGCTTTGGAATCACTTGATTTGGACTTAGGTAACCTGACTTATGATGTTTGAACCAGAATGCGGTTTGTGAACCTATTTTTGCGGTTCTGGTGTAGTATATTGAGATTTTGACCTGGTTACTTTCGGAACTGGACAGAGTACCCTTCTACAAAATTGTAGCCCTATCAGTTAGATTCGAAACGGTGTATCTTGTACCTCCATCCGATAATTGTAGTGCCAATGGTACCAAAACCGCAAAATAATGTCAAAAACTGTTTTTTTTGGGTTCGAGCTTAATTCCATTTCCGGATTTTCCTGGTTTACTCTAGTGCTTATACATTCTTATGGAGCCCTATTTTGATAGTATTGGGAATTGGTTTATGACTTGTAATTGAGTCTTATTGTTCTTATTTGAATATGTTAGGACGTGACGGTGGTGCAAGACGCTCTTAGGCGGAAGTGCATGAAATATCATTTGCTTGATTGGTGAGTGTATTACTCACTTGTTGTTTACAACGTGGCTTTGGTATATGTGAACTTGATGCCTTGAAGGCTTATTTGCTCCGTTGACATTCATTAAGTGAGGGTGTACTTGATTGCCCTCACCCATTTGGTATCTCATATGACTGTCTACTGTTTTACTGTAATGATTGAATGATACATGAAATACTGAATTTGGTTCATGAATTTGGTGTCGCTTGGACGAGTATCCAACGACCATTACTGATACTACTGAGCTCAACCCCATTGGTAGTCGATTGAATCGAGCCGGCGAGGGCTTGGTCGTGAAAATTGACGAGCTACGGGGACTGTTATATGGAATCTTGTAGTAGTGAGACTCTTGATTCCGGTATACTCGAGTATTACCAAATTTCAACTGTTTGGAGTTCGGGCCCGGTAGGGGTATGTTGGGTGGAAGGAATGGAAGTAAAGTGGTGCCTACGGTTGGTTACTCTTAGTTACTCTTAAACATTGACGGAGGATCAATGAGGTCCGATCAAGAATGCAAACGTGGAAAAGGGCTCTTGAGAGCCGTCCGTATCCTTTTACCCGTTTTGTTAATGTGTGATCTGGGTTTACTTCTTTATTGAACGTTTTATGCCTATATGAAATCGGTTGCTTGAGTGATAGTAACTCACTGGGCGTAAGCTCACTCTATTCCTTTTGTTTTCCTTACAGGAAATTGAGTACTTTTGGAAAGTCCATGAATGTTGGTTGCCGAGTTGTGCTTATGTAAATGAAATTTTGAGAATAGCTCCTTTTGAGCAAACTCTAAGTGCATTTTGGATCCAACCAAAACTGTTAAGTTGTAATTTGCAAATCGTACTTGTATAAACTTGTTGGACAACCTGGGTATGTCCTTTTTAGTATGTAAATGCTAAATTTCAAGATGTATATGTTTGATTGATGTTTGGTCAGATTTTGACGTGTCAGTTACTATTCATGACCGACCCCGTTTACGGTTTTTTTTTTCTTTGGTAATTTTGTCTTGTCTAAGTGCTCTTGTATGTCCGGAACGTTTTAGATCACTTCAAATTGTCCCGTTAGTCCTGTCGAGAGTTGGGCAGGCAGTCCGCTAACCCCTTTGGTTCGCCCTAGGGAAAGGTGGGGCTGTCACAATGTGAGCGAAGATGCGGCTTCCCACGTTGGAGGCGAGGCAGGAGCTGAACCTGCCCAGGACGGGGGGTCAGCTAGTCCCGCAGCAGATTGGGTCTTCACTTCTAGGTTACGATTGTGGATGATTTTGACCATTGTGCATAGAAAATGATAAGGGATGTGGTGACTTGGTGGTTGTACAGTTCTCTTTTGACTGCGTATACTGGCTTGAGCATGATATGACTTGATGAGCTGTGCCTGTACTATTGAGACTCGTACTTGATACTTTTGGTCTTGTTAGCTTGTAAATAACTGTTATGAGCCTTTAAATGTATAATACTTTGACTTTGACTTTTGACTTTGACTTGACTTTATTTCGAATTGGCATTTAACTGTTTTGTGCTTTCCCTTACTTATCGTGATTTGGACTTCATTTTTTTTCTTTGACTTTCGATTATGAATGAGTATCTGTTATATACCCATACTTGCTTACCCCGTTAGTTATAATACTTGGGCCTAAACCAGTGAGTAATAATAGAGACTAGACAACAACGTGGTTGGGGCCGTGAGCGTGGATCCAGGCAGGTTCAGGACCAAGAGGAGGAACAAGGTTCTGTAGCAAACCAGAACCAGGGACCCAGAGGTGAAGGAGGGGACCAGGTGGATACAACTATCAATCGAATGACTGATTTACTGGCCCGTTTGGTTGACCAGCAAGGTCAAGTACTTGGTAACCAGCAAAGGGACCCCGAAGTAGGTGAAGATAGGGCCCTGTAACGGTTCCAAAAGTTCGTTCCTCCAAAATTTCTTGGGGGACCCGATACCGAAATTGCCGAGAACTGGTTTGAGCGAATGGAGGATATATTCGCTGCGTTACATTACACTGAAGAGAGACAAGTGACCTTCGCAGTTTTCCAGTTGGAAGGCGTAGCCCGTTCCTGGTGGAACGTAGTGAGGGCAAAGTGGGACAGAGAGCAAACCCCACGTACTTAGTTAAACTTTACTAGGGAATTCAATGAGAAGTTCTTTTCGCCCTTAATACAGGAGAAAAAAGAGGATGAATTTATCAAACTGCGCCAGAGTACTTCGAGTGTAGCAGAATATGAGACCCAGTTCACCCGACTTTCCAAATTTGCTCCAGAACTGGTGGTTAATGAACAAAAGCGCATAAGACGGTTTGTACAAGATTTGAATATGGAGATTCAAAAGGACTTAGCTGCAGCACAAATCGATACAGTCAAAGATGCCCTCGAGAAAGCTCAACGAGTGGAACAGGCCCGATTCTAAGTTCGGACCTTTCAAGCCAAGAAACGTGGCGCATCTAAGCAGTGCTCCGAGCGAGGCGATCAATATGTATCGCCTTCTAAGTTTGGGAGGGGTAGGGGATCGCTGGGACACCGAGAGGAACTCCATCTAGAGGGGCTCAAAGTGGAAGGGGCAACAAAGGACTGCCTCCCAAGAAGTTCTCGCACCCACTCCTCGCGCAAGCTGTGGATATTGTGGTAAGGCAAATCACACCAAGGACGGTTGCTAGTGAAAAATGAGGAAATATCTCCGTTGCGGAAGTTCTGAACATCAGCTTGCTACTTGTCCTGTTAAGAACCGTGAGGGGAATGAGGGTGTACAGCCAGAGAAATCAAACTCTAAGCAACCTACCGCTAGTTGGAAGTAGATCCAAAACCTCTGCTAGGGTTTTTGCTTTGACCACCAAGCGAGTTCCTGAATCGTCAGAAGTAGTGGAAGGTACGATCCCCGTATTCCACCGCTTAGCTAAGCTTTTAATTGACCCAGGGGCAACCCATTCTTTTGTAAATCCTGCCTTTATGTGTGTATTGATATAAGTCCTGTTAAATTGCCCTATGACTTGGGAGTTAGAACACCTACTAGGGATCAAAGCCTAATTACCAATATGGTCTATAAAAATATGTGAGATTTGGGTAAGAGAATGGAAGTTGGTGGTAGACCTGATAAGTCTAGATCTCAAGGGGTATGACGTGATTATAGGTATGGATTGGTTGGCCCGTATATAATAAGCAGTTGAATTGTAAAACTAAAGTGGTGGAGTTCTCTATATCCGGAAAGGCAACTCTAAGACTGGTTGTGAGAGGTAGATTAGTCTCGTCTGCACTTGTTTCAGGAATTCGAGCCAGGAAATTATTGAGTAAAGGGGACAGGGTTACTTAGCTTCTTAATTAATACTCCTGCAGATAAGGTGAAACTAGATGATGTGTTAGTAGTGAATGAATTTCCGATGTCTTCCCTGACGAGTTGAAGTCGATGCCACCCAGAGAGAGAAATAGAATTTAAGATCGATTTGGTGCCTGGAACCGCTCCTATTGCAAAAACACCATCCCGAATGGCCCCTGCCAAACTTATGGAACTAAAACTGCAATTACAGGACTTGTTAGAGCGAGGGTTTATTCGAGAAAGTGAATCACCTTGGGAGCACCTATCCTATTTGTTAAAAAGAAGAATGGTAGTTTGAGACTGTATATTAACTATCGTGGATTAAATGATGTTACGGTGAAAAATAAATATCATTTGCCGCACATTGATGAGTTGTTTGATCAGTTGCAAGGAGCGGTGATTTTCTCTAAGTTGGACTTGAGACAGGTTATTATCAGTTACGAATTAAGCAGGAGGACATACCGAAAACTGCTTTTAATTCTAGATATGGGCATTTTGAGTTTGCAGTGATGCCTTTTGGTTTAACAAATGCCCTTGCCGCATTTATGGATTTGATGCATCGAGTCTTTAAACCCTACTTAGACCAATTTGTCGTGGTGTTCATAGATGATATCTTCGTGTATTCTAAGACTCGAGAGGATCACGAACGGCAGTTGAGGATAGTTTTGCAGACTTTAAGAGAACATCAGTTATATGCCAAGTTTAGCAAGTGTGAGTTTTGGTTGGAGCAAATTTCTTTTCTAGGGCATATAATATCTAAATATGGCATTTCTGTAGATCCAGTGAAAGTAGAAACCGTATCTGAGTGAAAACGGCCAGAAACTCCAACTGAGGTTCATAGTTTCTTAGGTTTAGTTGGGTATTACCGTCGGTTCATCAAACATTTCTCCAAATTGGTAGGACCTTTAACCGACTTGACGAAAAAGCATGATCAATTTGTCTGGAATTCTAAGTGTGAAGCTAGTTCCGAAAATTAAAGAAACGGTTAATGTCGGCACCCGTCTTAGCCTTGCCAAATGGGAAAGATAGTTTCACTGTATATACTGACGCCTCAAGAGAAGGATTGGGATGTGTTCTAATGCAAAATGGGACTGTAATTGCCTATGCATCTAGGAAGTTAAAACCCTATGAGCGAAATTACCCGACTCATGATTTGGAGTTGGCCGCTGTAGTTTTTGCCCTAAAGAAGTGGAGACATTACTTATATGGGGTGACTTTTGAAGTTTATACTAACTATAAGAGTTTGAAATGCCTATTCTCTCAGAAGGAGTTAAATTTGAGACAACGTCGGTTGGTAGAATATCTTGAGAATTATAACTATACAATCAACTACCACCCGGGGAAGGCCAATGTTGTAGCGGATGCTTTAAGTCGAAAAGTGCAAGTAGCTGGATTAATGGTTAAGGAGTGGAATTTGTTGGAAAAGTGAGTGAATGGAACCCACGATTGGACCGGCATAGAAGTGATTTTGGGCAATATTACGGTAAGATCTGATTTGTTGGACCGAATTAAAGAAACTCAGAAGAATGACCAGATGGTGCAAAAATGGGTAGAAAAAGTGCAAAAAGGGGAAATCTCAGACTTTAATGTGAGTTCCAAGGGTATCTTGAAATTTCATGATTGGATAGTGGTACCGCAAGATGAAGTGATAAAAAGGGATATTTTGGAAGAGACACATCGGTCTAAGTATACAGTACATCCTGGAAGCAGTAAGATGTACCAAGATTTGAGGAGATTGTATTGATGGGATAAAATGAAGAAGGAAATTGCTCAGTTCGTCCAAAAATGTTTGGTGTGCCAACAAGTGAAAGCTGAACATCAGAAACCCTCAGATCTTCTCCAGCCTCTTGAAATCCCTGAGTGGAAATGGGAACATATTACGATGGATTTTGTATCAGGGTTACCCCATACCCAAAAAAGTCACGACGCCGTTTGGGTAATAGTAGACAGGTTAACCAAGTCTGCTCATTTCTTACCTATAAATATGAGATAACTCTTTGGAGAAATTGGCGGCCAATCTGTACATGGAACGAGAATAGTGAGAATTGCACAGGATCCAGTGAGCATTGGTTCTGAACAGAGATCCGCAGTTTGTGTCTCGTTTTCTGGCAACAATTACAAGGAGCCTTGGGAACCAAGTTGAATTTTAGTACCACTTACCATCCCCAAACTGATGGACAGTCGGAGAGAACCATTCAAACACTTGAAGACATGTTGAGGACCTGTATTTTGGATTTTGGTGAAAGTTAGGGACAATACATGGCGTTAGTTGAATTTGCATACAATAATAGCTACCATTCTTCCATACAAATGGCACCGTATGAAGCTCTGTGATACCCTGACTTTTAGGATATTACGGTTTCTTTATTTTACTTTTGTTTTAAGACATTGTTTTGTTTTAAAGATTAGAAACCCTACTTGTACTCAAAACCCTAGTTTTACTTCTGACTAACAGGTTTTCTTAAATCTCTCATCTTTTAGTCGAAATCCTAATTTTAATCTATGGAATCGTAAAATTCCTTATATTTTTCTTAAAATTCCCTTTAATTTGGAATTTATTACTTCACAATAACTTTAATACACATTCACTTCCCCAATAGCTACAAATAATCATAAAAACAAGGATTTCCTTTTACTTTTTTCGTTACGATAAACTAGAGTTTTTACATCTTTTGTAGTATGAGTAATCGGTACGGAGTGTGTATTCAATTTGGTGATTAAGAGGGTGATTAAGAGTGAATTTTAGATGATATTAAATGGATGATTAGAAATAAGAATAATAAGTTAGTGAATTATAAGTGAAAACCCTAGTACGTGCGAGTTAAGGAAAAACGGTGTGAACCGACGAGTACCGTTCACTACAGATTGAACACACCATTTGACCACCATTTTATCAAATTAATCTCATTGTTATTAGAGCCTAAATATTAGCTCTAAATCTGATCAAGGTGGCTGAAAATGTTGACTTCAAAAACCAAGAGAAAAGAAAAAAAATTTAGATGTAAATTGGTGGTGACAAGTGGAAGCAATCCATGCATCTTTGACACAAACTAGGACTAAGCCTTATAACCTTTCTTGGCCTTCATTCCTCTTCATTTTCAGCTATGGTGGCCAAGATATTGAGGGAGAAAAACAAGAGGAGAGAACTTCATTTCATCTTGGGATTTTAGCTTAGTTTTAGTGAAAATCAAGAAACTAAACCAATTAATCCTTTCTTTGAGCACTTGGGAAGCTTGGTGTGCTAAAACTGTACAAGGAGAGGTGGTGGATATCTCTTACAAGCATCTTAGTGAGGTATATTGGCTATCCATCATCTTTATTTCCTTTAATCTTGCTTAAGTTGCTACACAACTCATATTCTTGGTTAATTGATAGCTATGCAACTAGTTTTGATGATTATGGAACATTTGTGAGTTAGGGTTTTGAATTGTTCAACTATATTTCTTCTTGTTTAGATAGAACTCTAATCTTTTGATGTATTTGGGATTGTATGGATAGTTGAGATAGAAATGAATGTATTTGTATGTCCCAAACTTGGGAACTGTTATTTCGTTTATTATTGAGGTTGCACCCTATTTTATTTGATGTAAGTGAGTGAGTCCTGACGAGAGTTGGGCAGGCGACTCACAAAACCCTAGGGGGAGGTGGGGCCGTCACAAGCTCTTTATGGAATGAAATGCCGATCACCAATATTCTGGGATGAAGTAGGGTAAAGAAGAGTTTTAGACCCAGTTACAATACCATGGATCGAGGATGCGTATGAGAAGGTGAAAGTGATACGTCAGAGGCTTCAGATAGCGCAAAGTCGACAGAAGAGTTACGCCGATAATCGATGAAAGGATTTGGAGTTTGAAGTTGGAGACAAGGTATTTCTAAAGGTTACACCACTTCAAAGTCTCACGGCAGGAAAAGGAAAGAAGCTTCAACCGAGATACGTGGGACCATTCAAAATTCTTCAACGAGTTGGGAATGTGGCATATCGATTGGAGTTACCAGCGAGTCTATCCAGGATTCATAACGTATTTCACGTTTCCATGTTGAAGAAGTATCACCCAGACCCCACTCATGTACTGAAGCCAGAAGAAATTGACATTGACGAATCTCTAACTTATGAAGAAATACCGGTACAGATCTTAGATCGAAAAGTAAAGGAATTAAGGACTAAACTGATACCCTTGGTAAAGGTTTTGTGGAGATATCATGAAATAGAAGAAGCTACTTGGGAAGTGGAAGAGGACATTCGTGCAAAATATCTTGAGCTATTCAGTGATCAAGGTGAGAATTTTGAGGACGAAATTCTTTGAGGGGGAGAGAGTGTGAGAACCCTCACTTTAAAACACAATTTTCCTAAATTACATGCCTTGCCTTAAGATTTAAATCACTTATAACATGTCCTTGTATTGCATTTTACATGCATTATAACATTTCTTTGCATTGCACTTTATTATTCTTATTTGGATTGTAACTTTGCCTTAATTTGGTTTTATTTTATTTCACCACACACACTTTGACCAAGTGTCCTTTTATTAGTGGTAGGGACTTTACATAATAGTTTAGAGGTGTTAAATAGGTATTGGTACATTTGGAAGAGTAGAAACATCATTAGTCAAAGATTAAGGGATGAAGATTGGGCCAAGTGGCAAAACCCTAGCCATCCACCTTGTTTGACCAAAGGATTAGAGGAATTTTAAACCAACTTTTCATCATTTTTTTCCTCCAAAAATTCGGCCATTTTGAAGCTTTTCAAGGAAGGAAGAAAACTCCATCTTCTTGCTATTCCAACCTTAGTTTGATCTTGAACAAAAATCATAAGACCAAGAGCTTGAGTTAGCGAGTGATTGGCCTTCAACCCTAGAGTGTGTTTTCAAACTTGAAGCTTTTGGTTTAGTGGTTGTTTTGGGTGACTCAAGCTTCTTACAAGAGAGGTATGTGATCCTTAATCTTTGGTTTTATGGTGTTATATCAAGTATTTAAAGCTTTGAGGGCAAACTAGAGGTAGCATGGATGTTGTTTGTGGTGAAAACTCTTGAACTAAACAAGTGGTAGTAGGATTAGTTAGTTTGTCTACCATGTGTTTGATGAAATGTTTGAGCTTTGTTCATAGCTTTCCTTGATGTATTAATATGTTTTGGACCCTTTTTGAGTTAGAGATAACACTTGACATGATGTTTAAGTTAACTACCATGTAAGGATGAAGGTTGGTGAGATAAAAGAACTAGTGGACTGTTTTGTCTTCCTTGGCTGACCGGCTTTGAAGTGGGAGGTTTTTTCTTGATTTTGTGGTTCTTTTGCACCATATTTAAGCCTAAGAATCTTGGCTAAACATTGGTTCATGGTTGGTGTGAATTAATATGGAATTTAAGCAAGTAAAGTGGTTGTTTGGACCATTAGTGGACTGTTTTGGTTCCTTTTAATGATTAGACTATTATGGTTCTTTTAATCATTGTTGTGTATTGCATTTTTGAGCTCCAATGGTACTAGATAACTTGCTCCCCTGTATATGAACCATAGGATATTGAATTGGATGAATTTGAGCCAAAACAAGTGAAGTTAGCATCAAGAACTAGTGTAATTTTTCTAGGGTTTTAGGGCTGGGCAGGACTGGAAAATCAGCCAAATTGTTTGAGCTACTGGTACTGATAGAAGACAAACTAGAGTGTGTATTTGGTACCTTGGAAAGCCCTGTCTGTCTACTTTCCAATGCCACTGACAACACCTATTTCTGACCTTCCTACAATGAAATATAGTTGTTTTCCCGAGACTGCGCGGGTGCGACTGTTCTACCTGCGAAGAAAACTTTGAACTTGAATGAAACTTTTCTTTTGCTCAACTTTCTTGCACTTGTCAAACTTGTTTTCTCATGAACTTTTACTGCATTTTGGGCCTAAATTGCATGGTGAATTGAGTAGATTTTACCACTCACTTAGTCACCTAATGAGCTCACTCTTGGGTTGGAATTGAACCTAGTTTGTTAATGATTTCACTCGTTGCCCTAGGATTGGGAAATGGTGATGAACGTAACCGAGGGACTTGACGTTTGAACACTTCATTGCTTGACAGGTGAGTGTTCCATTACCTGTTAACTGTCTATATGAAATATCTGTGTACTTGATTGGTGACTGCTTGAGCCAAACATTGTTTTGATAAAAATTGAGGCGAGTGTGTACTTTATCGCACTTGACCTCCCTCGATTCCACTGAGGCTCTGTATACTGCTATTATGAGATGTGATTTCTCTATATATGACTATGTTTGAGTTGATTTGGGTGACATCCTATCAACTACCGCCACTGTTTGGGTACCCAACCTCATAGGTGAGTCGGTCGTATCGAGCCAACAAGGACTTGGTCAAGAAGGCCGACAAACCTTAAGGACTGTTTACTGAAATTGGAAAACGGTATACTCGAATATTACCTACTTACTGTTTGGGGAGTTCAGACCCGGTAAGGGGGTTGACTGGTGGACGGGAATTGGAGAAAGTGGAGTTCTACGGACATTGTATTCTTTAAATGCAAACGTTGACGGAGAGTCAACGGATTCTTGTATGATCAAACTCAAGTGGATTTGGCTTTTGGAAGCCACCCATATCCTTGAATTGAACCGTGATTACATTGTTGTAGTACAATACTGTGTTTACTTGTTTACCTTACATCTTTATCTGACTATGTGCGTATCTATTTATTTGGAACCTCACTAAGCTTTAACTCACCCCACTCTCTTTGTTTTCCTTAACAGATGTGGGATGGACATAGGGGCAAGAGCTTTCAAAGCTTTATCTTTTGCTTGAACTTGTACTTCGAGTTGTAACCTTTTGCTTAGTTGACTTTACTTTTGACTCCTGTAAGTTTGAATTCATAAGTTCGACTTATGTTATGTAATTGTAGTGTGGAGTGGTAAGTTTGACTTTTAACTTGACATTCTAAGTTTGGAAAGTTGGCTTGACGATTTTATGCCATTAGGGTTTGTACGCTCATGATTTGAAGTTATTTCTCTGGTTGTCTTGAGTTGCTAGTTCTTTGATCGACCAAGTCCCGGCGAGAGTTGGACAAGCAATCCGTTGATACCCTAGGGTTCACCCTAGGGAGAGATGAGGCTGTCACACAGGGCATCGCGCGAGGCCTATAAAACTAGAAAACGTAAAAATATAACTACACATAACTCAATACAGTGAAGGAGGAAAGATGGTCTGAGTGCAGGTGTAGACTGAAACAATAAAATTTTTATGGGCAAATTACACTTTATCCCCTGTGATTTAGTATTTTTGTACATAGCCCCCTATGGTTTTAAAAGTTATATATGACCCCCTCATAGTTTGAATTAAAGTATCAACGTGACGAAAATGGTCATCCATAACGGAACCTATAAAATGTCAAAATTACCCTTGTTTAAAAATTCAAATGGCTGAAGTGATCAAAATATATAAACATAATATGCACAATACTCAAATCCCGTATGATTTTATATTTTACCATATAATCCCCTTATGGTTTAATGCTTTACTATATAACTCCCTTATGGTTTAATGCTTTGCTATATAACTCCCTGTGATTAATAAATAATTTTCAACTTTACATAGGGGTATTTTTGACATTTTAATTTACTCTGTTATGAATTGCAAAATTCCGTTACTTTGATACTTTAATTTAAACCATGAGGGGGTTATGTATAGTTTTTGAAACCATAGAAGCTATGCACAAAAATACTAAACCTTAGGGAGTAAAGTGTAATTTGCCCAATCTTTATTGACAAGTTAAACTAATTATGCTGTAATGATGCAAAGCTCGTTACTATCCTGGGAGATATTTTAATTCTTTAGTGCCCTCTTTGACCTATGCTCCTCAGTCTTGCAGAAATTATCTCATAGATTGTATAGATGTCAGCCTGAATTTGGATAATGATGTTTAAAGGAAGTCTAACTTCGCACTGTAGATGCCATGAGTGCAGGATCAATGGCTTCAAGAATTCCGCATAGATTGTGCAGATGTTTGCCTGGATTTGTCGAGGCCATTAGTAAAGGATCAATGACTTCAAGAATTACCAGCGACAATTGTCAGTCAGGCTTGCGGCCCTGATTGAAGTCACATCAGCTTGTCTTTATTTGAGCTATGCATTTCAAATTTTGATTTAAAAAATCACCTTTTTTTTTTGTTTTAGAAAATCATGGCCCGAATCTGAGCCTCATCACATTAGGCAATTTAGGCCATTGAACATTTTCCACCATTGCACTAGCAATTAGAGTGAAATCAAAGTCCATTTGTACAAGATGATTACTCAATATCAAGAAACAGAAGTATCTATACATGCTTATTCATCATTCCAAGTTATTAAATTACCATAAGGAGTAACCAATCGCAATTTATTTTTTTAATTTTTTTAATTTTTTATGGGGAGCAAATGATATGAAGGAAATGCATCAAGTAATATCTTAAAGTAATACCACTGGAGTTGAAACTGGTCTACTAGAATCTCTGACAGTGGCCGGTCTATGGTGACTAAGCGGTTCCATAAACAAAACACAGCAATGTAGCACATTTGTACATCCTCATTCCAAAAGGACCATTGCAAACAATTAGTCTGGAAACCATGTCAATCAGTACCAAGTATGAACTTTTACTTACCAAAGAAGCTTAGAAAGAAAAGAAAAACACAAAGTAAACTAGGCAAGATCTTAGCTACCAGTATAGGTGCAATGTATCACGAATCAATTTACTTGGAGAGAGATGCAGTGCAAACTGACAAATTTCATCTAATAAATGTTCCAAATCAACTCAAACAAAAGCTGCAAAAAAAGCTCACTTCAAGATCAACTATATTATGAGGTACTGAAAACAAGATGAAATACAAAAAATGCTACTATATTGTACAAATCTAGCATCTGCATCCCCTGTTCTGCAAAATGGTCTTCCTGTTCGGCTCCTGCCACGCAGGAAAGAAACTGCAGACATTCTGCATGAACATGGTTGTGATTGTATACTTTGGTTGAAATCAGTAAGACCTGAAAATGCAACAGTTTAACCATGCAATTATTGATCTTAATCCAATATGGTAGTAGTCTGCTCTCATGATTCTCATATAATCACAACTTTACTGTTGACATAACTGAAATTTTGTATTGGTTTTGCAGAAAAAGTACTTTAGTGTTACCTCTGGAATACTAACTGCTGAATTGTGGAACCACATCAAGTAGCATTGTCTGCAATTCTTCCGCATCAGGCCTTTCGCGAGGAGAAATGCTTACACAAAGCATAGAGATCTTAAACATTGACCACATTTGTTGATGATTCTCTACAGATGTGCTTCTCACCCTAGGATCAAGAATTTTTTCCAATTGATCATGTTCAACTTTGTCCTTTACCCATTTCACCAACTCTATTCCTTCATTTACAGCTTGTTTGCCAGTTAACAACTCCAGCAAAATGGTTCCGAAGCTAAAGATATTGCCAGATTTGGTAACTCTCATAGTGAATGCATACTCTGCCATGTAGAAATGTAAAATACAGTAAAATAAGACAAAATATAGTAAGAAACTCATATGAGGATTACAAGATTAACATTACACTACGAGAATCTTGTTGGTTTAAATGATTGTGAAATTTGCAATTACTGCATGCTGACTGCCTGAATAACCTTTATTTGTAATCACTCACATTTTTGCATGTTAAGTTGTAGTTTGTTTGTATTCCCATCTGCTTTTACACATGCTTATCCTTCATGTCTTTCTAAGTTTTTAATCTGACATTGAAATATTCGCTTTGTGGTTATAGAAAATGAGATCTTTTCTTGACCTTTTTCCCTCAGGTATACAGTCAAAAATTTCCTTCTTAACAAACCAAATGGGAATAACATTACCTGGAGGGACATAACCCACTGCTCCAGCCACTACTGAAAGAGTCCCCAAGCTCTTTGAAGGATCAATAACTTTAGTGAGCTCAACATCTCCTATTAAGGGCTCTGAAAGTGATCTCATAAAGATACTTCTTGTCGAAAGACAAAGGAGCACAACTGGAGCAGAAGTAGAATCATAAAATCCATGTAGATGAGCGAGGCCTTTGGACACTGAAACAGCTATGTTGTAACGAATTTCCCAAGTTAGAACATTTTCATCACTTCCATGCAGAAGATCAAAGAGAGTTCCATGTTGAGGGCATTCATATATTAGAAGTGCACCTTTAACTGTCAAAGCATAAGCATCAGGAATCATGATGTTTGATTTGCTTAACTGATTGAGTAGCTTTACCTCCTGAGAAAATTTTTCTGGACTAACCAAACTGAGTGTCTTGCTAGTCCAATATAGCTTTTTTATGCAATAGTTCATGCCCCAAGGCATTGATGCCTGATAGTAGGTATAGAACTCGCTCTTCAACAAGATATTGGCCTGTCTGTGAACTTCTTTCATGGCTTTGGAGAAGTGAAAGCTAGGTTTGTGGATGCCATCATTGATGATCCACTCAAATTTAGTTCTATCCCAGGAATAATTGAGAGATGGAATAATCTTTACGATCATGAAGCTGAGAATAAAACCACTGACAAAAGCAACAGCAATCACCATCCCAATAGATAATCCCTTTGAATGTTTAGAACCAGCAGTTGCTGTTGAAACATGAGTTGCTTTGTTTAGACCCTTATTTCCATCTGTCACAACCGTAACATATTGTTTAAACTTCGGAATATCTCCAGAAAGTTGGTTGTTTGAAAGTACAAGTTGCGTTAAGCCTGCCATTTCAGTGAGGAAGTTCGGGATTACGCCTGAAAATTTGTTATTCGAAAGATCCAAAACCTCCAATGCGATCAATCCAGATAGCGACACGGGAATAGGCCCGCCAAATAAATTGTTGCTGAGATTCAGAGCAATCTGCAATGATGATGGCATTGCTGGAACATCTCCACTGAGTTGGTTATTTCCAAGTTGAAGTTCGAATAGGAGATTCAGAGTGCGAATGGAAATGGGAATTGGACCACTCAGATTATTATGTCGCAAGTCCAAGTTCGTTAGATTTTGCAATTTGGAAATTGAAGCAGGAATTGAGCCACCAATTGAATTTGAACTGAAATTCATTCTCTGCAAACTCTGTAACTGTGTAAACTGATGAGGGATAACTCCAACCAACTTATTCTTCTGAAGGTATAAAACTTGAAGATTGGCAAGATTACCCAATTGTACAGGCAAGACCCCAGTCAGCCCATTCTGGGCTAAATTCAAAAGAGCTAAACTTCGGCATAATCCCAATTCAGGAGGTATTTCGCCTGTTAGACTGTTGTCCTCCAGCTCCAAATAGGTCAATTTGGTAAGGCTTCCATATGATCGAAATGAGACTGTCCCATTTAATAAATTGCCTCCCAACCTCAACCTGAAGAGGCTCAAAGAGATCTCTGTTGGTATAGGCCCCTCTAACAAATTGGAAGACAAATCTACTGACTGCAAATTGGGTGTGTAAGCACAAATTTTGTTGCCTAAAATGAAAGACAAGAAAACTTGCACAAATATCAAATGTATTAAATTAAATAATAAGTAGGTTACAATCTCTGAAAATTCTTGAATCAAAGAAATTAATCCCCTGATTCTTCTCTTCGAATAGCTTCAATTGAAGGGCCAAACGGCTTGTTCTCCAATCGAAAGGGCGTTTCCTACAGTTTCGGCGTAGAAAACGATTGACTTGACGATGACGTTGAACACTTGGAACTCTTAAGTCTTCAACACCAATGGCAAGAGGATTTGTTTGACTTGATTTGGACTTGAATAGAAGGAAAAGCTCTTGAGAAAATTTGACAGAGTTTCTCCGAACGTTAAGGATTTTTTCTCTATCTCTTTGCCTTGAGAGAAGACCTCTATTTATAGCCAAAATATGTAGGCTAGGTCTTCAAGAAAGATCCTTAGAACCTCCCTGTATTTTGGATCACTTGTCCCTCAAGAAATCCATTTAACCTGGACTTAAATAATGGGCCCATCTAAATAGTCCACTGTGAACTAATAAATTAATTAATTCACTCCAATTCAAATGGACTTTATAGATTTGATTTGATTTAATAGCCCATATAATATTGGCCTAACTTGACGGTCCAAAACATAATGGACTTCTATAATTTAATTTAATTTAGTCAAGATCGATTTAATTTAAATAAATCTTGACTAAAATGAATTAAATAAATTTTCTTTGTCTACAAATGCCCCCACTTCAAGGCTCAATTGAAGCTTGCTTGTCAAGGATTGTAATTGAGACTTGAAGTACTTGATTTTATTTTTTTTTTATATATAAAAGAAAGCCAATTCATTTGCCAATTTGAGCTTGGATCAATACATGCAATTCAAGATCATATTTATGATCAAAAGTCCCCACGGACCATGTGTCATATGAGGTCTATGGCGAGGTGCAATGCATAGGATCATTCCCTATACCATCACAATGAATTTGTTGCTTCAATTGCAATTAGTCTCGGACATGTACTTGGGAATTGTCAAAACCAATTCCATTGCCCAAAAGATGCCCCATTGAATTTTATATCTCCAAAGGCTGCGTGAAACTGGTCATCAAGTTTATAGAAAATTGCTCAATCAATCATGAATTGCTCTACTTTCCCAAAGTCACACAATTGCTTATGACATTCGGCAATATGTTGAAGCAAGAGATGGAAACATCCAATTGGGGTATCACTGCTTCTGTTGCACTTGAAAATTTTCCTACGACTGGCACCGCTTAAACGTCTACAACAATTAGACATGGCCACCAAATCATTCGGTGGAAACTTCCCATTCAATATTTACTATTAAACTTTCACTTTGAGAACCGAAACTTGGTGCAAGGATTAGGCAATGTCTTCACACTTTTGCGCCCAAAATTATATGCAGCAGACTTACTAAATCGAACTGATAACTTCCAATTTGCCTTTCAAGTAATTGGAAGTTACTCGAAGTTAGCGGCTTCCAAATCCATGACATTGCTATAATCAGCCTTTGCAAATTCCAGCCGGCCATTGGTTTCTTTTTTTTTTTTGCAACCTGGCACCAGCTCAATGTAAAGGAGCAAGACCCATTGAATTTTATACTTCCAAATGCTACGAGAAACTGGTCACAAATATTTGGAACATTCTCAACTTAGGTAACCACCAGCCAAACCTGCTAATTTTCACCACCTTGCATGAGGTTTCAAACCAGGGAACAAGATCGATGGCTGCCGAATCCTATTCCCAAGCAAATTGGAATTGATTCCTTAAACTTGATTTAAAGAAGTATAACTGCCGAAACTTGTAGCTTCCAAGTTTGCTTTCTAGTCTCACAATGCAGTTGAACACTTGTGAACCAAATTGATTCATGTATAGAATCATAATGCCGTGGCACCTTCAATCATTTCCAAATTGAGCACTGCCGAATTCATTGAGCACTTGTAATGAATTGGTAATTGGGCAAGTGCCTGCCGAATTCATTTGGAATTGAGCAAATTTCATTGAGCACTGCCGAATTCATTGAGCACTTGCAATGAATTGGCTAATTGCCAAAACCAACTATTGGACGGTGTAGAAGGTAGGTGATTTCTTTCCTTCTGACCTTTACTTTCACGTACCAATCAAAATAGGTCCACCGCCCAGAATCAAGCACCATGGGAGCAAATCGACAATTGCTAAAATCAACTTGTAAACCATTGGAAACTATCAACCGAATGACTTTTGGAAACTGAACCCAAGATGCTAAAATTGTAGTTGCATCATCGAAGTGGTTTGGTAATTATCAAACCAATGGTATTGTCTGCAAGATGGCTTCATTGATTTTTAGAATTCCAGATGTCCCAAGAGACTAATCGCGGACCCTTAGGCAACCGAGCTTCTTAGCAATGTGGTACTCTCCAAATTTTGACAGCTTCCTAATTCGAATACTGCCAAAATTTTCCATGCAACTTTATATAAGATATGAATTTCCTTGCTCCTATATGAGGAGACACAACCTGCACGACACAACTTGCAAAGTTTTCCAGCTTGCTTGGAGACCAAAATTTTCCAGCTTTCTTGGGGAATTTACAATTTGCGAAGTCTTCTAGCTTGTGCCGTTTCTAGCTTTCGTTTAGACTGAAATTTTCCAGCTTTCTTGGGGAATTACAATTTGCGAACTTCACCCCCAGGTAACTCGCAGGCTCGCCTAGAAACTTTCTTACTAGGAAATTGAATTTTCTCACATTGGTGCCGCTGCTGACTTTTAAAGTTCTTCTCCCTCTATTTTTTTTTTTTTTTTTTAACCGGTTGCCATTAAGAATTCAATCTTCTTGCACTAGCTGCTTGTTCAATTGACCCAATGAGACTTAGTGCACATGGGGACTGCCTGGCTTTGATTCATGCTTGACCCCCTGCCTCAAGTCAATTTCAGACTCCATTGTCATTTTGCATGTGAATTGGCATCATATGAAGATACGAAATTTATAAGCACCAATTCCTTTTTTTTTTTTTTTTTTTTTTTTGGACTACTGCCGGGCAGAACCTGGCTCATCATAAACCTGCATATTACACGTTCTTTTGGTCCTTGAAATCCGTATTGCATGATCTTGCATTGAACAAATGGCATAGCCGCCTCAAGACCATTGGATACAGTAACTTGCCAAATGGTTTCTTCGTGCTATTATTCATTAATAATTGGTCCAATGCCAAATCACTCAAACTTCATTTGTTGCTTTGCATGCAAGCCACGGCACTTACGATTGGGCCAAGTCCATAGTTTTTTTTTTTTATGTCAATTTAATTGATAACTGACATGAAGTGTTCACCAACACATGCATTGCAACTTTCTTGGAATGCCCGTCCTATCTCATGGGAGTTTTTTCGCTTTTTCTCTCTTTTTTTTTTTTTTTTAGTTGCAGCTTGTATTGACACCCATTGAAGCGAGTTGACGTTCCAATTGTGTTTGACACTTTATAGTTCGTGGAATTCAAAACACTAAGGTAACTCACATGCCTCATGATTTTCACTTCTT